>NC_053023.1:179979229-180249133 GCF_003073215.2 Triticum urartu
TTTAATGATGTTACTTAATTGGGATTGAGAATGCTGTCAACCATTCTCAATGTTCAACAACCACCATGATAGTTAAATAAATTTATTCCTTTGTAGTAGGGAAAAATTGGCTTTACGCAAAAACCTTATAACCATAGAGCTTTTCCACCAGCCAAATATGCATGTAGTGATAGCCTTTATTCATCATTCTCTATGGTGTGAATTTGCCAGTACATTCAATGTACTGACCCATTTCGGGCTGCAACGTCTCATGTTGCAGGTTTCTTACGACGAGTAAGTGATACGTTAGGGTTACGATTTCTACACTCAACTTTGCCGTTGGTGTTGATGGGAATCCACAACCTTGTTACTTCCGCTATTTTGGATTTGAGGTAATAGTATTTACGTTATTTTATACATGTGATTTACCTCTGTTATAAATCCTTCGAGTACTGTGTGTGTCAGCATACCGATCCAGGGATGACACTTAAGCACAGAGACTTGACCCATTCGGGTCGGGTCGCTACAAGATGGTATCAGAGCACATGTTGACTGTAGGACGTGACCCTAGAAACTGGCAAGCCCATAGCAAAGATTTTTTTTCTACAACTTTCCCTTTCAAAAAAATCTTTTACCTCTCTTCTCTTCTGAACTTATTCAAAAAAATTCCCTTTAGTGAGACCATACCCTTTTCCCCTTTTGACCACTCGAAGATACGAATGATGAGACCACTCCAAGAAGTATAGGATATCAGACAAGTAAGACCATTCGGAATGAAGAGGATTTTACCATACAATATGATAATGGAAACTACAGCTGTTGAAGACTCTGAAGACTAGGAGAATTTGAAGGACCTGTAAAAACCTCTAGATTTGTATGACCTAGGAAGGCTACCCTTATGGAACTTGGCAGACTATGGAAGTTGTCAATACCCGAGATCAAGGTGTATCGAAGAAAGACTGAAACAAGGAGTATGAGAACTCAAAGTTTTGTCAAGAAAACCCTAAGGCAGGAGATATCAACTATGGAATGATAGCTCATGGAAATGACAAGAGCAAAAACACAGCTATCCAAGAAGTTATCTCCCGCTGATGCTATTGTCACCATGCTGAGTTAAGGATGCATGTCATCAGAATAGGATTTGATGGAAGAAGGCTGATGGAGCACCTATTAGTAAGATGAAGTTTTAAACTTAGATGGTGTATCACCAGGATCTGGAGTGTTACATGCAGAAGTTAAGATGGAGCTCCACGAAGCCGTATTAGACAAGGAAGCATTTCGTGAAGAACTCAGGAACCAAAAGCTAAAAGTAGCCAAGCTGGAGGAGCTACAACCTCGAGATACCGGAGATTTGTCAGGAACTGAAGGACAGTATGACCATGGTTCATGTGAAGTATGTTGAAACCAGAAGTTTGAAATGCAACTCCAGAATATTAAAGGATGTCACGAGAGATTTCACGTCAACAGAGATTGATCTGGCAAAAGAACTTGAGAAAGACAAGCATGATCGGAAGAAGCCATTGGAGGCATGAACAAGGCTTGAAGAGTTTGGAGACGTTGAAGATTTATTAACCTTTAGAAGACCAAACCCCTGTTATATACCTACGTTAGATGCAATGATTGTGAGCTGTCATTTGTTTGTTGTTTTTCGACAGCCACAATAAAACCTGTCTTTTCAAAAACTTTTGTTTGTATTGTGTGCATCCCTCTCTATCTCCCTTATCTTACCCCAAACCCACATGGACCCAATAGAGGATGAATGAAGATGAGCTTATATTTTCTGGACCGATGAGTCAATTGGAGACGGACCAATGGATTCAGAACATGGAGGATCACATGAAGAATAACCCTATAGTTGGACATGATATGACCCAGCATGCTCTTCAGTGCTTTGAAAGAGGTGCTGCTACTTGGTGGAGGATATACCAAACCATGAATGGATGGCAAGGAGTAACCACTTGGAGAGAATTAAAGTTGACTCTGCAAAGATCTCACCTGGTGTCCCAGAAGTTGAAGTCTTATGGAAAGGATATAAGGAAACCTTGTGCATGCAAGATTTGTGGAGAAATCAGACACACCCGTAAAGAACACAAGGATGAATGCCCTAATTGTGAAGGAAGTCGCCCAGTTGAAGAATTCCCAACCAGGCAGATCACTTGTTTCTTGTGTGAAGGGACTACCCACTACCCTGCTCAGTGTCACATTTACCCCTTGGTACAAAGAACCATCCAGCAGAAGGAAGAAGCAATGAAAGGAGCCCTCATGGAAGGTTTAGAAGAACCTGTGATGAAGAAAGAGGTGGAGGACACACCCAAAGAGGAACCAATTAAACCCTACACCAAGTCTTTCTATTCATGTGGAGAAGAAGGACACCTCTCCCAGAATTGTATGAATGGGGATCTAGTAGAATTCCCGATAGAGGAAGTAGAATATGACCCACAGGAAATAGAAGCCATGATTGGTATGGAAAGGTCTAGAAAGAGAAAGCGATTGGATTCTAGGAAGGACCTAAGTCATATCACCTGTTATAGGTGCAAGGAGTCAGGGCACTACCTCCACAGTTGCCCAAAAAGGAAGCCAAGAACCCAAGGAGGCTATATAATCACAAGAAAACCTCGAAACTTGTCAGATGTAATATGTTCCCGTTGTAATAAAGCAGGGCACTTTGCCAGAGATTGTCCGAAGGAGAAGGAGACTTGTGATAAATAGTTGAGTTTGTTATAGAAGAAATATAGTAGAAGTCAGAACATTTTTCTTTTATATTGAGGTGTTGAGTTGAGACTTGTAATGGAGAAGCGAGAGATTGGAATCATTTGAGAATAAATAAAGTAGCATCGTTGGTACTGATATGGATTTTATGAGTTGTTACTCTATGAAGAAAGATGTTGACCATTTTTGAGGATATGAGAAATATGGTCTATAAAATATTGGAGCATTTTAAGGGTGGTAGTACCCTATAAGAACCCTTGACTCTTGGAAAAGATAAGGATACCCCACTGAGTGGATTTCGGACAAAATGAATATGAGTTTTGTCTCGATATGTGTGATACCCCAAGAGTATGTGGGATGAAGTTGGAGACCGTCAGTTGTTTGGACCAAATGTGATCAAGGAGACAGAAGAGAATGTTAAGTTGATTCGAGATAGACTGAAGGTAGCTCAGTCCAGGCAGAAGAGTTATGTAGACTCAAAAAAACTCAAGGAGGTAGTCTATGAAATTGGAGACAGAGCATGTCTTCATGTGTTCCCCCTGTGAAGAGTTAAACGAATTGGAGTTAAGGTAAAGTTATCCCCGAGATTTGTAGGACCATACCGAGTTTTGGAGCGTATGAGAGAAGTGGCCTACAAGTTGGAGTTACCCGAAGGACTGTCAGGAGTTCGTGATGTGTTTCACATTTCCCAGTTGAAGAAGTGCCATGCAGAGATGGCCAATATTCCCATGTAAGGACGCTTGACCGCGGAAAGGATAATGATGTTCCACGAAATGGAATATGGACTTCATAAGTATAAGTTTTTATCTCGGTACGAGGGATACCCCACGAGAATGAAGAGATGAAGTACTATTGGATATAAAGGAGGTATGATGTTGGTAACATGGAGCAATGGCAACCCCATGACAAGTCTGAGTACTCACGTCTTGGTTTGGTGCCAATAGAAGGAAGGAAGACAGTACAATTGGATGGATTTAAGAATACTAGTAAGTTGGAAGTTGGAATAATGATCAGTTGCCCGATGATAAGTTCAAGGACTACAAGTGATGAGATGTGCCATAACTCACAGGCCCCAGGACCTGTCAAGAAGCCAGCACACTCTTGCTGAAGGAAAAAAACCCTGGAAGAGGATATGCCCTTATCGATAGACGATCTTATAGGAGTAACGCAAAACCTGAGAGTTGTGAAGGAACGATAGATGGTTGTCTGGCTTGCAGAATTAATGGATTATTCCGAACTTGGTTCATCGACGAGAGAAATTCTGCAATGCTTGTTAGGATGACCGAGTGTTACAATGCGAGATTCGCTAAACCATATACTAGGTAATGATTTGGGTGCGGGATGGATTGATCACCATACCGACTTACTCTTATTATTCGCCTTGCTATATGGGATGGTAAATCTGAGTGACTTGCCTATAGTAGAGAGACGACGATATTAAACCTTGTTAAACCTTAGAATGGTATAGGTATTTTTCCCTTGTACACGGCAGTTGTGCCAACCGTAGGTTATACGGTGAGGATCAACCAAGACCCATTTCCTGCAGGAGAAACCATAAATTGTTGACCACCATGAGATATCGATAGTTGTTTAGTTTTGGCGCCCGACCCGTCAGCTAAGAAGACCCAATCTCGGAATAACCTTACCAAGTGGAAAGGACAGAAGAATTGAGGAAAAGGTTATGCCATCACCGGAAGAGCCCGGATAAGGAATTATCCTGAAGATCCGAGAAGACCGGCCCTGTCAAGAATAAGGATGGAGTATATGAGTTTTCATGGAACCATAACAATGATTCTAAGGGTGGTAGCACCCCAGACACCGTGTGATGATCGATGGATTTTGAGAAGACCCCCAAACCCTAACCTTTTCTTGCTAGCCTCTCCGAATCTCGAGGACGAGATTCCTTTAAGGGTGGTAGGTTTGTAACATCCCAAATTTTCAATTTGGAATGTTATACATTAGATCATCATGCATATCTTATTTTCTTGCATTTTGGTCGATCCTAGAAATTTCACGCAACTCAAGGACCTTCGGAGAGAGTTGGAGATTTCGTTATTTTCATATTTGAGAGTTTTCTCGAATTTGAAAAGAGGATCATTTGATTTATTTATTTCATCTTCAATTATTTTTCCGATATCAAAAACATAAGAGAGGGAATAATATGACTTTCCCAAAATTGAGGAAAAATGAAGATTTAATAAATAGATCAAATTTTGTTTGCCGGAGTTTGTTTGTTTTCTTTGGATAGGGAAAAATGCGCGTTTTCAAAAATTGCATTTTAGGTCCGTAGAAAAGTTCATTTTGTTCGACTCATTTTTAGGAGTCGGGGAAAATTTACTTTAGTAATTTTGGAGCCCGTTTAGATTTTCTTTTCTGTGTTTTTTCTGCGCGCGAAACCGATTTAGAAAAAAAAATCCAGCAGGCCAGCCGGGCCAAGGCCCAGCCAGCCGGCCAGGCCCTAGCCTCCCCGTCGCGCGCGCCAGCGTTAGGCAGGCGCCAGCCGCCGCCTCCACTACCGATTCCCAGGAGGAATCCTTCTAGGCCGAATCCTAGTAGGATTCTTAACCCCCTTTCCTTTGTTTCGTTTTCCTTTTCCTACTCTTTTTCTTGTTCCCTCCCCCAAGTAATCTCTCCCCTCCCCAATATAAATACCCCCACACCCCCCCCCTCTCCTCACACCAAAAACCCAAACCCCCTCTCCTCCCCAAGCCGCGCCCCACCCCGCGCCCCTCACCCGCCGCCGCCGCCCCTATAGCGCCGCCGCCGCCCTAGCACGCCGCCGTCGCCACCGTTCGCCCCGCCTCGCCGGAGGTAGCCCCGCGCCTCTCTTTTTCTTCCCCGCGGTTCAGTTCTTTTAAAAGAAACCGTTCCGCTTTTCTTTTCCGGTTTTTCTCTCTGATTCTTCGTTTCGGTTTCTTTTCCGAAACCCTAGATCGGTTTTCCGTTTTCTTTTTCGGTTTCTTTTCCGAAAACCCTAGATCGGTTTTCGTTCTTCTTTCGGACCGTTCGTCTCAATGAACGTGATCACCAATTATTCCCGGTTAACGACGCCAGTTCGTTTAACCGTTCGTCTCTTTCTTTTCGTCGGATTTATTCCGCGATCGCGATCTCAGATCCGATCTTCGTTCTAGTTTATCTTCTCGCCCGTTTATCGGAATCAGGTGATTCAAGCGCCTGGAGTTTCGTCTCGAAACCGCCGTTCCGTCTAATCAACTTGAACAAGTTTTTGCTATGGTAAAATTTGACCTAGTTTCAACTTGCTAGAACCGAGTTGTTTTCTTCCGCCGTTTGTTTTCCGTCGTTTGTTCGGTTCGTTCTTTCTTTGCAATCGGAGTTCTTAAGTTGAACTTTCTGGTTCGTTCTCTCGTTCGAGTTTTACTTGTGCATTAGATGAGTACTTATTGTGTGGTTACTATTGTTTGCTTACGATAGATTGACCGGAGTGTGACGAGTAGATCTATCAAGAGTTTTAAGTGCGAATCATCTTCATCTACATTGCAGGCAAGTTCACACTTTGATCATACCTTTTTCTACAACCCAGTTTTATTGCATTAGATCAATCCTCTCACATTGCATGATTAGGATCTAATTAAATTGTGGGATGGGAAGTATAAGAGGTAGTATCTATTACCTGTTTATTATCAAACCTTTGGGAGTTACCTCTACGTTTGCTTATTATGCCATGCTATGCTAGTAGACGTGGATTGGGTGAGTGATATCCATGACAGATGTGAGATTTATAATTAAGGGTTTATCTAAGGTGGCAACCTAACACACATCTGGGTGGATTGAGGCACCTGGGGTTACCAGGACTTGCCTGTTTTCTTGGACCGCCACCCAGGCCCAAAGGGATCATGAGATTATTCATACTAGAAACTTCCGTGTGCAGCCACAAGCCATTATGGGCTCTGGCATAGTTGAATAAGTTGTGCGAACTCTTACAGTGGTAGACTTGCAGATGTAGGGGAAAGTAGGTGTACCGGTCTACCCATCATAAGGTGCTAGCGCTTCTGAAAGACTGTGTCTCGGTCATCCATTTCTCAAACACCATGTAGTGCGAGAAATCCAACGGAGGCGATCGAGTCTTGTGGGGAAAAGTGCGCAAACCTCTGCAGAGTGTACAAACTAATCATGATTAGCCGTGTCCCCGGTTATGGACATCTTGAGTATCTAGTTCTTGGATTATCCTGTTGATCTCATCACGTTACTTAAATGAATATTGTTGGGTTTTAATGATGTTACTTAATTGGGATTGAGAATGCTGTCAACCATTCTCAATGTTCAACAACCACCATGATAGTTAAATAAATTTATTCCTTTGTAGTAGGGAAAAATTGGCTTTACGCAAAAACCTTATAACCATAGAGCTTTTCCACCAGCCAAATATGCATGTAGTGATAGCCTTTATTCATCATTCTCTATGGTGTGAATTTGCCAGTACATTCAATGTACTGACCCGTTTCGGGCTGCAACGTCTCATGTTGCAGGTTTCTTACGACGAGTAAGTGATACGTTAGGGTTACGATTTCTACACTCAACTTTGCCGTTGGTGTTGATGGGAATCCACAACCTTGTTACTTCCGCTATTTTGGGATTGAGGTAATAGTATTTACGTTACTTTATACATGTGATTTACCTCTGTTATAAATCCTCGAGTACTGTGTGTGTCAGCATACCGATCCAGGGATGACACTTAAGCACAGAGACTTGACCCATTCGGGTCGGGTCGCTACACCTAGTGACTTCCTTCAAGTGTCGTCCAAAGGGTGCGTCTTCATCTGGTTGTGCAAACTTGTTCCTTGCATCCGCCATCCTAAAGAATAGAAAATGGAGAGGAGTCAGAAATAAGAAGAGAATAGTGATCTAGGGCTTTAGCTTAGTGGTCGTGTCCTACACTCAGTGTGTGCTCTGATACCATATTGTAGCGACCCGACCTCAAACAGTCAAGTCTCTGTGCTTTAGTGTCATCCCTGGCTCGGTAATGCTGACTCACACAGTACTCGAGGATTTATAACAGAGTAGCAATCACACACTTATTACATCGAATGTCTCAAAAGAGAACTTATTACAATAAATATGGCTTAAGGCCATCTAATACGATAACAACGCAAGGCTTGGAAGATAAAGTGAGTCCATCAACTCCAACGACATAGATGAGCTGCACGGCAACGACCTAACGAACCATACTCCTTGTCTGAAAAGTCTGCAACATAATACGTTGCAGCCCAAAAACGGGTCAGACATGGATATGCTGGCAATGTAACACAGTAGAGCAAGAACAGAATAATGTCACTACATGCATATTTGGCTGGTAGAAAGCTCTATGGTTATAGTTTTGCAAAAAAGCCAATTTTTCACTACAACAAAGGAATAGATTTTATTTAACCATCATGGTAGTTGAACATCATTGAGAAGGTTCCTCCAACTCAATCCCAATTAAAAGTAATTATCAACCCAACAATATTAATTTAGAGTGATGAGATACATATGATAATCCAAGTACTATATACTCAAGATTTGTCCAGAACCTGGGACACGGCTAACCATGATTAGTTTATACACTCTGCAGAGGTTTGCACACTTTTCCCACAAGACCCGATCTCCTCCGTTGGATTTCTCGCACTGCCGGGTGTTTGAGAAACGGATGACAGAGACACAGTCTTTCAGAAACATTAACTCCTTACTTCGGGCAGACCATACCAATCTACATCCCTCTACCTGCTGATCCACCTCTTCAGGAGCTCATGCAACTTCCTCAACTATGCTAGAGCCCATAATAGCATGTGGCTGCACACGGAAGTTTCTAGCATGAAATATCTCAGTTCCCTTTGAGCCTGGGTGGCGGACCTTAGGATTATCACACGGGTACTCCGGGATATCCTAGGACAACACTGGATTCTCCAGGTGCCCAACAAACAATCCACCCAGATGTGTATTCAAGTTGTCACCTTAAGTTAAACCATTAATTAATAATCTCACATCTGTCATGGATTCACTCGCCCAAACCACGTCTACGAGCATAGCATAGCAATATAAGCAGTACGTAGAAGTAACTCCCAAGGGTTTGATAATAACAAGGCAATAGGTTCTACCTCATCAACTACTTCCCATCCCACATGTTAAACACATCCTAATCATGCAATGTTTGAGGATTGGAGCTAATGCATAAAAACTGGGTATGGAAAGAGTATGATCAAAGTGTTACTTGCCTTGCTGATGATCCGCAAAACCTAGAGACTCGTAGTAGCACATTTCACACGCCGGGTGTTCGATCGCAAACAAACAATAGCATGCATAAGCAATCAAGCAAAGAAGCACAGGTAAAACTCAAATAAGAAGATCTAACCAAAAAGTTCAACTTAAGAACTCCGGTTTGCAAAAAGAATCAAATCAAACAGAGCAACGAAACTCAAAATGCGAGAGAAACAAGATCTGATTACTAATCTGAACCTAAGTCAAATTTTACAGTACCAAAATCTTGTTCAAGATGATTAAACAGAAAGAGGGTTTTGAGACGAAGATCTAGGCGCTCGAATCGCCTGATTCCGATAAATGAGCGAAAAGATAAACTAAAACGAAAATCAGATCGGAAATCGCGATCGAAAATAATCACAGAAAATCCGAGAAAAAGAAAAACTGATGAACAGGCTAACGAACGAACGTTCGCTGTCTGCGGCTAACGAGTGAACACCGTTCGTCAAAACGAACGTATGGACGAACGTCCACTAAATAAACTAAACCGAGAAAAAACCGATCTATTCTAAAAAAACCTAGGGTTTTGTAAAAAAACCGAATCGGTTTTTTCTCTCAAAACCGGAGGCGGCGAGGCGACTACCTTTGCGGGGCTCCAGCGGGGAGGTGCGGGGCGGCGGGCAAGGCACGGCAGCGGTGCGGCATGCGGCGGTGGGGCGCGGCAGGCGGCGGCGGTGCAGCGTTGCGACGGCGGGGCGAGGCAGGCGGCGAGGTTGGCGGGTGGTGGTGTGGGGGGTGCGGGGCGGCGCTATAAAAGGAGGGGGGCTTTCTTGGGGGAGGGGCAAGGCAGCGCAGGAGAGTCCCGGCCAGACTCGGCTTCGGGCGGCGGCGGCCTCCCGGTCTCCTGGAGGGAGACGAGGCGCGGGGAGGTGGGCCGGCCCAGCTAGGCTCCGGCCCAGTCGGGCGCTGGAGAACTTTTTTTTAAATAATTTCGCCAAACTAAAAAAATATCCTAGAAAATAAAATAAAAATCTAAAAATGCCAAAACAAATTTTCACCATCTAAATAAAATATTTAGAATAAGATGAACATTTTCTTGGCCCTGAAAAGCAATTTTGAAAAATGTGCAATTTTTCTAATTCAAATAAAATAGCAATAAACTCTGAATAAAATCAAATATTTGATTTTAATATTTTTCCTCCAATATTTCATTTATTTTGGAGAAGTCATATTATCTCCTCTCATATATTTTAATATGATATATTTTCGGAGAGAAAAATAATTAAAACCAAAAATCCTCGTTTCAATATTTGATAAAACTCAAATATGAAAACAGGGAAATCCCCAACTCTCTCCGAGGGTCCTTGAGTTGCTTAGGATTTCGAGGATCGCGAAACGAAATGCAGCAAAAATATGATATGCAGGAATGATCTATGTATAACATTCCAAATTGAAAATTTGGGATGTTACATACAAGCTAGGCACCGTATGCAACATGCAACCACATATCACACTGCGAAGTTAGAGCAAAGCACCTGTGATGGTTGTGTGGGGGAATTGCGGTCATCAACTAGACAGCTACATTGACTATCTTCATTTAGCCTTGTTGTTTCTTGAGAATCATGTGTGGAGGATGACACTGCACTCTTTAAACGAGTAGGCGTCTCACAGTAACCCACTCGGGTGACTGTCTCATCATAAGTGATTGACGAGGGATACAAAAGAGCATTAGTTTGATGTACGAACATGGTTAATAGACATATGTAGTATGTATCAAAAACAGGAAGGCATGTCATTATCAAAGGTATAATGTGTAAAGTAAGCAGATGCAATTTAACCAAATTGGAAGCAATACAAGCTAGACACCATATGCAACATGCAACCACATTTGACAGCGCGAAGTTAAAGCAAGCACCTGGGATGGTTGTGTGTGGCAATTGAGATCATCAACTGCAGAGCTACGTTTACTGTCTCCAACTGCTGACACTGCACACCTTAGAGCGCTGAAACGCTTAGTGCTTATCTTCGAATTACACTGGAGCGACTTCTGTCTTTTCTTTTCTGCATTCATCAACACTGCGTCAGAGTCTGAAATACCCATGCATAAAAAACAATAGTGTGAGTATGGGCGAACTATATGCACAATTAGTACAGTGTAAAGGTAGCACATAGCAGGTCGGTGAGAAATAAATGACGGGAGACATATGATAGCTCTACAACATGCATGGCACACTAAATTACTACAGAATTCTATGAAAATAACATTCAACTAAAAACAAATAGGTCAGTCCATTTTTTCTGCACCGTTCGATGTACAAAGAACGGGCAGATCGCCTTCATCTACCTCCAGCCAGTCAGTGTTGATGATCTTCCTCGAAACGGCAGTGACCACCGGCCCAATCCCCTGCCTGCGCCCTCCCCTCGACCTCACCGCACCGCCGTGCCTAGCACTGCCCCCCGGCCATCCATTCAAGCCCCGCCGACCTCTAGATCGGGCGCAAGCAGATCCTGCGCCCCACACCCCGATACATCTCCAACGTATCTATAATTTTTGATAGTTCCATTATAATTTTTTATAGTTCCATGCTATATTATATTTTGTTTTGGACGTTATTGGGCTTTATTATACACTTTATATCATTTTTGGGACTAACCTATTAACCGGAGGCCCAGCCCAAAATTGTTGTTTTTTGCCTATTTCAGAGTTTCGCAGAAAAAGAATATCAAACGGAGTCCAAACAGAATGAAACCTTCGGGAACGTGATTTTCGGAACGAACATGATCCAGAGGACTTGGACCCTACGTCAAGACATCAACCAGGAGGCCACGAGGTAGGGGCCGCGCATACCCCCCTTGGGCGCGCCCTCCACCCTCGTGCCCCCCTGTTGCTCCACCGACGTACTCCTTCCTCCTATATATACCTATGTACCCCCAAACTACCAGATACGGAGCCAAAACCATAATTCCACCGCCGTAACTTTCTGCATCCACGAGATCCCATCTTGGGGCCTTTTACAGAGCTCCGCAGAGGGGACATCGATCACGGAGGGCTTCTACATCAACACCATAGCCCTTCCGATGATAGTGTGAGTAGTTTACCTCAGACCTTCGGGTCCATAGTTATTAGCTAGATGGCTTCTTCTCTCTTTTTGGATCTCAATACAAAGTTCTCCCCCTCTGTAGAGATCTATTCGATGTAATCTTCTTTCGTGGTGTGTTTGTTGAGACCGATGAATTGTGGGTTTATGATCAAGTTTATCTATGAACAATATTTGGATCTTCTCTGAATCTTTTATGTATGATTGGTTATCTTTGCAAGTCTCTTCGAATTATCAGTTTGGTTTGGCCTACTAGATTGACCTTTCTTGCAATGGGAGAAGTGCTTAGCTTTGGGTTCAATCTTGCGGTTGTCCTTTCCCAGTGACAGTAGGGGCAGCAAGGCACGTATTGTATTGTTGCCATCGAGGATAACAAGATGGGTTTTTATCATATTGCATGAAGTTTATCCCTCTACATCATGTCATCTTGCTTAAAGCGTTACTCTGTTCTTATGAACTTAATACTCTAGATGCATGCTGGATAGCGGTCGATGTGTGGAGTAATAGTAGTAGATGCAGGCAGGAGTCGGTCTACTTGTCTCGGACGTGATGCCTATATACATGATCATACCTAGATATTCTCATAATTATGCTCAATTCTGTCAATTGCTCAACGATAATTTGTTTACCCGCCACGAATACTTATGCTCTTGAGAGAAGCCACTAGTGAAACCTATGGCCCCGGGTCTATTTCCATCATATTAATCTTCCAACACTTAGTTATTTTTATTGCCTTTTATTTTACTTTGCATCTTTATCATAAAAAATACCAAAAATATTATCTTATCATATCTATCAGATTCTCTCTCGTAAGTGACCGTGTAGGATTGACAACCCCTTATCGCGTTGGTTGCGAGGATTTATTTGTTTGTGTTAGGTGCGAGGGACTCGTGCGTGGCCTCCTACTGGATTGATACCTTGGTTCTCAAAAACTGAGGGAAATACTTACGCTACTTTGCTGCATCACCCTTTCCTCTTCAAGGGAAAACCAACGCAGTGCTCAAGAGGTAGCAGAAGGATTTCTGGCACTGTTGCCCGGAGGTCTCGCAAAAGTCAACCACACCAAGTACCCATCACAAACCTTATCTCCCGCATCACAATTATTTGCATTGCTCTCGGTTTTCTCTCCCCACTTCACCCTGCCGTTTTTATTCGCCCTCTCCTCTCTCCATCCTCCCTCTCTTTCTCTATTTGCCTTTTTTTCTGCCTCTTGTTTGCTCGTGTGTTGGATTGCTTGCTTGTCATGATGCTCTACCTAGATTTGGAGATCTCCACCTTAAAAGGTTGGAGAGATCAAAGTCAGGGAGTTTTATGTTTTGCAATTTGAGCATAATAATTTCTTTAGAATGAGCTTAAGGAACAAAAAAGTTTTATGAGTTATATGAATAAGAGCTCGATGATATGTCTAAAAGAATTTGATGGTTTGAAATTTTAGGATTGCTCACCTCGGAGAATTGATAACTGAAATTTCGGATAAGCATGCACCTTAGTTAATAGGATGGCGCTCAACGAAGAAGTTCTATGAAATAAGATGAAGATCCTAAAAGTTTTTTATTGTGTCCCTATTAAATCTTTGTTTTTCAAAATGAATCTTGATAAATGATGGGACTTTAATATGATCCACCTTACCTAGAAGGCGTTCCAAAATTCGGAGTTTTTAGATCTTAATGCCAAAATTGGTAAAAGTGGGACTGAAGAGATCAAAACTTTAGATATTATGAACCACTATTTTGGATTCAATGAGAATTTAATTATGATAATTGTTGTTTGATAGATTGTATTTCCTTGTTGCAATTGTGCTAAATTCTCTTCATGCTTATAGTTCAAAATAAGCTTTTACTAAACATATTGCGTTGATGCTTTGTGATGCAATCTTATTGAAGAAAAACTTGAGTTGGAAGTTTATATCACTAGAAACTTAGTGATGAGTGGGAACCTACTATTAAATTAACAATTAAAGATCATGATGCCTATGCTTTGTGTGATTTGGGTGCTAGTGTTTCCGATGATCCAAAGGATTTGTGTGATTGCTAGGTTTCCATGATTTTGATGATTGCTCTTTAAACTTGCACCTTGCGATTCCACTATTAAGAAACCAATGGGAAGAATTAATGATGTTCTTATTGTTGCAAATAGGAACTATGTGCCCGTAGATTTTATTGTTCTTGACATAGATTGCAATCCTTCATGTCCTATTATTCTTGGTATGAAGGAAGGGAATATTAGATTCCAATTTCTGTTAAGGAAAGGCACGAGCTTGATTCCGCTAAAAAGTTGAAAACCAAAGATGGCAATACCTAGATCTATCCTTGCTTTTTATGCCTAGCTAGGGGCGTTAAACGATAGGGCTTGTTGGGAGGCAAACCAATTTTATTTTTATTCCTTGATTTTGACTACTGTTTAGTAATAAATAATTTATCTATCCTCTGTTTTGGTTGTGTTTTTTGTGTTTAATTAGTGTTTGTGCCAAGTAGAACCGTTGGGAAGATGCGGAAAGTCTTTTTAATCTTGCTGTAAAAAACAGGAACTTTAGCACTCACAAGAATTGCTGCAATTTTTATTTGGAAAGTTCTATTTAGTTAATTATTTTTTGCAGATGATTAATAGATAAATTCCTCACGTCCATAAATTTATTTTAGAATTTTTGGGGTTCCAGATCTTGCGTTAGCTACAGATTACTACAGACTGTTCTGTTTTTGACAGATTCTGTTTTTCGTGTGTTGTTTGCTTATTTTGATGAATCTATGGCTAGTAAAATAGTTTATAAACCATAGAGAAGTTGGAATAACAGTAGGTTTAACACCAAAATAAATAAATAATGAGTTCATTACAGTACCTTGAATTGGTGTTTTGTTTTCTTTCGTTAACGGAGCTCACGAGATTTTCTACTTTAAGTTTTGTGTTGTGAAGTTTTCAAGTCTTGGGTGAAAGATTTGATGGATTATGGAACAAGGAGTGGCAAGAGCATAAGATTGGTGATTCCCATGGCACCCCAAGATAATCTAAGGACACCTAAATGCCAAAGCTTGGGGATGCCCCGGAAGGCATCCCCTCTTTCGTCTACTTCCATCGGTAACTTTACTTGGAGCTATATTTTTATTCACCACATGATATGTGTTTTGCTTGGAGCGTCTTGTATGATTAGAGTCTTTGATTTTTAGTTTACCACAATCATCCTTGCTGTACACACCTTTTGAGAGATACACACATAATTCGGAAATTATTAGAATAATCTATGTGCTTCACTTGTATCTTTTGAGTTATATAGTTTTTGCTCTAGTACTTCACTTATATCTTTTAGAGCACCGTGGTGGTTTTGTTTAATAGAAACTATTATTGTCTCATGCTTCACTTAGATTATTTTGAGAGTCTTAAATAGCATTGTAATTTACTTAAATAATCCTAATATACTAGGTATTCAAGACTAGTAAAAACTTTCTTATGAGTGTGTTGAATACTAAGAGAAGTTTGATGCTTGATGATTGTTTTGAGACATGGAGGTAGTGATATCAAAGTTGTGAATTTGAAAAATGCTTGTGTTAAAGTTTGTAAGTCCCGTAGCATGCACGTATGGTAAACGTTATGTAACAAATTTGAAACATGAGGTGTTCTTTGATTGTCCTCCTTATGAGTGGCGGACGGGGACGAGCGATGGTCTTTTCCTACCAATCTATCCCCCTAGGAGCATGCGCGTAGTGCTTGGTTTTTGATGAATTGTAGATTTTTGCAATAAGTATGTGAGTTCTTTATGACTAATGTTGAGTCCATGGATTATACACACTCTCACCTTTCCATCATTGCTAGCCTCTTCGGTACCGTGCATTGCCCTTTCTCACATTGAGAGTTGGTGCAAATTTCGCCGGTGCATCCAAACCCTGTGATATGATACTCTTTCTGAAGCAAATATGCCCTAGAGGCAATAATAAAAGTTATTATTTATTTCCTTATATATCATGATAAAAGTTTATTATTCATGCTAGAATTGTATTAAACCGGAAACATAATACATGTGTGAATACATAGACAAACAGAGTGTCACTAGTATGCCTCTACTAGACTAGCTTGTCAATCAAAGATGGTTATGTTTCCTAACCATGGACAAAGAGTTGTCATTTGACTAACAGGATCACATCATTAGTTGAATGATCTGATTGACATGACCCATTCCATTAGCTTAGAACCCGATCGTTTAGTATGTTGCTATTGCTTTCTTCATGACTTATACATGTTCCTATGACTATGAGATTATGCAACTCCCGTTTGCCAGAGGAACACTTTGTGTGCTACCAAACGTCACAACGTAACTGGGTGATTATAAAGGAGCTCTACAGGTGTCTCCAAAGGTACATGTTGGGTTGGCGTATTTCGAGATTAGGATTTGTCACTCTGATTGGGCCGGCGTTAAGCATGAACATTATATCTGGATCTTGTTTGATGCGAGGCGGTTATTCATTTAAATCAGAGAATAATGGTTGTTCTATTTATATGAGTAATATCTTTTATGGTCATGCACCCTTGAAGAGTGGTCTATTCTTATTGAATCTCGATAGTAGTAACACACATATTCATAATGTTGAAGCCAAAAGATGCAGAGTTGATAATGATAGTGCAACTTATTTGTGGCACTGCCGTTTAGGTCATATCAGTGTAAAGCGCATGAAGAAACTCCATACTGATGGACTTTTGGAACCACTTGATTATGAATCACTTGGTACTTGCGAACCGTGTCTCATGGGCAAGATGACTAAAACGCTGTTCTCCGGTACTATGGAGAGAGCAACAGATTTGTTGGAAATCATACATACAGATGTATGTGGTCCGATGAATATTGAGGCTCGTGGCGGATATCGTTATTTTCTCACCTTCACAGATGACTTAAGCAGATATGGGTATATCTACTTAATGAAACATAAGTCTGAGACATTTGAAAAGTTCAAAGAATTTCAGAGTGAAGTTGAAAATCATCCTAACAAGAAAATAAAATTTCTACGATCTGATCGTGGAGGAGAATATTTGAGTTACGAGTTTGGTGTACATTTGAAACAATGCGGAATAGTTTCGCAACTCATGCCACCCGGAACACCACAGCGTAATGGTGTGTCCGAATGTCGTAATTGTACTTTACTAGATATGGTGTGATCTATGATGTCTCTTACTGATTTACCGCTATCGTTTTGGGGTTATGCTTTGGAGACGTCCGCATTCACGTTAAATAGGGCACCATCAAAATCCGTTGAGACGACGCCTTATGAACTATGGTTTGGCAAGAAACCAAAGTTGTCGTTTCTGAAAGTTTGGGGCTGCGATGCTTATGTGAAAAAGCTTCAACCTGATAAGCTCGAACCCAAATCGGAGAAATGTGTCTTCATAGGATATCCAAAGGAGACTATTGGATACACCTTCTATCATAGATCCGAAGGCAAGACTTTTGTTGCTAAGTTCGGAAACTTTCTAGAGAAGGAGTTTCTCTCGAAAGAAGTGAGTGGGAGGAAAGTAGAACTTGACGAGGTAACTGTACCTGCTCCCTTATTGGAAAGTAGTGCATCACAGAAAACTGTTTCTGTGACACCTACACCAATTAGTGAGGAAGCTAATGATAATGATCATGAAACTTCAGAACAAGATACTACTGAACCTCGTAGATCAACCAGAGTAAGATCCGCACCAGAGTGGTACGGTAATCCTGTTCTGGAAGTCATGCTACTAGATCATGATGAACCTATGAACTGTGAAGAAGCGATGGTGAACCCAGATTCCGCAAAATGGCTTGAAGCCATGAAATCTGAGATGGGATCCATGTATGAGAACAAAGTGTGGACTTTGGTTGACTTGCCCAATGATCAGCAAGCAATTGAGAATAAATGGATCTTCAAGAAGAAGACTGACGCCGACGGTAATATTACTGTCTACAAAGCTCGACTTGTCGCAAAAGGGTTTCGGCAAGTTCAAGGGATTGACTACGATGAGACCTTCTCACCCGTAGCGATGCTTAAGTCTGTCCAAATCATGTTAGCAATTGCCGCATTTTATGATTATGAAATTTGGCAGATGGATGTCAAAACTGCATTCCTGAATGGATTTCTGGAAGAAGAGTTGTATATGATGCAACCGGAAGGTTTTGTCGATCCAAAGGGAGCTAACAAAGTGTGCAAGCTCCAGCGATCCATTTATGGACTGGTGCAAGCCTCTCGGAGTTGGAATAAACGCTTTGATAGTGTGATCAAAGCATTTGGTTTTATACAGACTTTTGGAGAAGCCTGTATTTACAAGAAAGTGAGTGGGAGCTCTGTAGCATTTCTGATATTATATATGGATGACATATTACTGATTGGAAATGATATAGAATTTCTGGATAGCATAAAGGGATACTTGAATAAGAGTTTTTCAATGAAAGACCTAGGTGAAGCTGCTTACATATTAGGCATAAAGATCTATAGAGATAGATCAAGACGTTTAATTGGACTTTCACAAAGCACATACCTTGACAAGATTTTGAAAAAGTTCAAAATGGATCATGGAAAGAAAGGGTTCTTGCCTGTGTTACAAGGTGTGAAGTTGAGTCGGACTCAATGCCCGACCACTGCAAAAGATAGAGAGAAGATGAAAGATGTTCCCTATGCTTCAGCTATAGGCTCTATCATGTATGCAATGCTGTGTACCAGACCTGATGTGTGCCTTGCTATAAGTCTAGCAGGGAGGTACCAAAGTAATCCAGGAGTGGATCACTGGACAGCGGTCATGAACATCCTGAAGTACCTAAAAAGGACTAAGGATATGTTTCTCGTATATGGAGGTGACAAAGAGCTCATCGTAAACGGTTACGTTGATGCAAGCTTTGACACTGATCCGGACGATTCTAAATCGCAAACCGGATACGTGTTTACATTAAACGGTGGAGCTGTCAGTTGGTGCAGTTCTAAACAAAGCGTCATGGTGGGATCTACGTGTGAAGCGGAATACATAGCTGCTTTGGAAGCAGCAAATGAAGGAGTCCGGCTAAAGGAGTTCATATCCGATCTAGGTGTCGTACCTAGTGCATCGGGTCCAATGAAAATCTTTTGTGACAATACTGGTGCAATTGCCTTGGCGAAGGAATCCAGATTTCACAAGAGAACCAAGCACATCAAGAGACGCTTCAATTCCATCCGGGATCTAGTCCAGGTGGGAGACATAGAGATTTGCAAGATACATACGGATCTGAATGTTGCAGACCCGTTGACTAAGCCTCTTCCACGAGCAAAACATGATCAGCACCAAGGCTCCATGGGTGTTAGAATCATTACTGTGTAATCTAGATTATTGACTCTAGTGCAAGTGGGAGACTGAAGGAAATATGCCCTAGAGGCAATAATAGAGTTATTATTTATTTCCTTATATATCATGATAAAAGTTTATTATTCATGCTAGAATTGTATTAAACCGGAAACATAATACATGTGTGAATACATAGACAAACAGAGTGTCACTAGTATGCCTCTACTAGACTAGCTTGTCAATCAAAGATGGTTATGTTTCCTAACCATGGACAAAGAGTTGTCATTTGATTAACAGGATCACATCATTAGTTGAATGATCTGATTGACATGACCCATTCCATTAGCTTAGCACCCGATCGTTTAGTATGTTGCTATTGCTTTCTTCATGACTTATACATGTTCCTATGACTATGAGATTATGCAACTCCCGTTTGACCGGAGGAACACTTTGGGTACTACAAACGTCACAACGTAACTGGGTGATTATAAAGGAGTACTACAGGTGTCTCCAAAGGTACATGTTGGGTTGGCGTATTTCGAGATTAGTTTTGTCACTCCGATTGTCGGAGAGGTATCTCTGGGCCCTCTCGGTAATGCACATCACTTAAGCCTTGCAAGCATTGCAACTAAATGAGTTAGTTGCGGGATGATGTATTACAGAACGAGTAAAGAGACTTGCCGGCAACGAGATTGAACTAGGTATTGGAATACCGACGATCGAATCTCGGGCAAGTAACATACCGATGACAAAGGGAACGACGTATGTTGTTATGCGGTCTGACCGATAAAGATCTTCGTAGAATATGTAGGAGCCAATATGGGCATCCAGGTCCCGCTATTGGTTATTGACCGGAGACGTGTCTCGGTCATGTCTACATTGTTCTCGAACCCGTAGGGTCCGCACGCTTAAGGTTACGATGACAGTTATATTATGAGTTTATGCATTTTGATGTACCGAAGGTTGTTCGGAGTCCCGGATGTGATCACGGACATGACGAGGAGTCTCGAAATGGTCGAGACATAAAGATTGATATATTGGAAGCCTATGTTTGGATATCGAAGTGTTCCGGGTGAAATCGGGATTTTACCGGAGTACCGGGAGGTTACCGGACACCCCCGGGAGCTAATGGGCCTTGATGGGCCTTAGTGGAAAAGAGAAGAGGCAGCCACATGGGCCGCGCGCCCCTCCCCTTCCTTGGTCCGAATTAGGACAAGGAGAGGGGGCCGCCCCTCTCTCTTTCCCCCCTCCGCGATCCTATTCCAACTAGGATTGGGGGGGGAATCCTACTCCCAGAGGGAGTAGGACTCTCCTGGCGCGCCCTATTGGCCGGCCAGCCTCCCCCCTTTAGTCCTTTATATACTGAGGCAGAGGCACCCTAGAACAAGTTGATCCACGTGATCTTATTCCTTAGCCGTGTGCGGTGCCCCCAGACCATAGTCCTCGATAATATTGTAGCGGTGCTTAGGCGAAGCCCTGCACTAGTACATCAAGATCGTCACCACGCCGTCGTGCTGACGGAACTCTTCCCCGACACTTTGCTGGATCGGAGTCCGGGGATCGTCATCGAGCTGAACGTGTGCTAGAACTCGGAGGTGCCGTAGTTTCGGTGCTTGATCGGTCGTCCGTGAAGACGTACGACTACATCAACCTAAACGCTTCCGTTGTCGATCTACAGGTACGTAGATCACACTCCCCTCTCGTTGCTATGCATCACATGATCTTGCGTGTGCGTAGGAAATTTTTTGAAATTACTACGTTCCCCAACAGTGGCTCGCCCCCCACCCTCGTGGGCCCCTCATGGCTCCACCGACCTACTTCTTCCTCCTATATAAATCCACATACCCCGAAAACAACCAGGAGCACCATGAAACCCTATTTCCACCACCGCAACCTTCTGTACCCAAGAGATCCCATCTTGGGGCCTTTTTCGGAGCTCCGCCGGAGGGGAAATCGATCATGGAGGGATTCTACATCAACACCATAGCCTCTCCGATGATGTGTGAGTAGTTTACTTCAGACCTTTGGGTCCATAGTTATTAGCTAGATGGCTTCTTCTCTCTCTTTGGATCTCAATACAATGTTCTCCTCGATCTTCTTGGAGATCTATTCGATGTAACTCTTTTTGCGGTGTGTTTGTCAAGATCCGATGAATTGTGGGTTTATGATCAAGTTTATCTATGAACAATATTTGATTCTTCTCTGAAATCTTTTATGTATGATTGGTTATCTTTGCAAGTCTCTTTGAATTATCAGTTTGGTTTGGCCTACTAGATTGATCTTCTTGCAATGGGAGAACTGCTTCGCTTTGGGTTCAATCTTGCAGTGTCCTTTCTCAGTGACAGTAGGAGCAACAAGGCACGTATTGTATTGTTGCTATCAAGGATAAAAAGATGGGGTTTATACCATATTTCTTGAGTTTATCCCTCTACATCATGTCATCTTGCCTAATGCGTTACTCTGTTCTTATGAACTTAATACTCTAGATGCATGCTGGATAACGGTTGATGTGTGGAGTAATAGTAGTAGATGCAGAATCATTTCTGTCTACTTGTCGCGGACGTGATGCCTTTATACATGATCATGCCTAGATATTCTCATAATTATGCACTTTTCTATCAATTGCTCGACAGTAATTTGTTCACCCACCGTAATACTTATGCTATCTTGAGAGAAGCCACTAGTGAAACCTATGGCCCCCGGGTCTATTCTCCATTATATTAATCTCCCATCAATAAGCTATTTCTATCGCCGTATATTTTGCAATCTTTATTTTCAATCTATATCATAAAAATACAAAAAATATTTATCTTATTATTATTCTCTCTATCAGATCTCACTCTCGTAAGTGACCGTGAAGGGATTGACAACCCCTTTATCGCGTTGGTTGCGAGGTTCTTATTTGTTTGTGCATGTACGAGGGACTTGTGTGTAGTCTCCTACTGGATTGATAGCTTGGTTCTCAAAAACTGAGGGAAATACTTATGCTGCTTTGCTCCATCACCCTTTCCTCTTCAAGGGAAAACCAACACAGTGCTCAAGAGGTAGCAAGAAGGATTTCTGGCGCCGTTGCCGGGGAGATCTATTCTCAAGTCAAGACATACTAAGTACCCATCACAAACTCTTATCCCTCGCATTACGTTATTTGCCGTTTGCCTCTCGTTTTCCTCTCCCCCACTTCACCCTTGCCATTTTATTCTCCCTCTCTTTCCGTTGCCCTTCTCTTTTCTAGTTCGTCTCTTTTCGCTTGCTTCTTGTGTGCTTGTGTGTTGGATTGTTTGTCATGATGGCTCAAGATAATACTAAATTGTGTGACTTTTCGAATACCAACAATAATGATTTTATTAGCACTCCGATTGCTCCTCTTACCGATGCTGAATCTTGTGAAATTAATGCTGCTTTGCTGAATCTTTTCATGAAAGATCCATTTTCCGGCCTTACTAGTGAAGATGCCGCTACCCATCTAAACAGATTTGTTGATTTGTTTGATATGCAAAATAAGAAAGATGTGGATAATGATATTGTTAAATTTAAGTTATTCCCGTTTTCTCTTAGAGATCGTGCTAAATCTTGGTTTTCGTCTTTGCCTAAAAATAGTATCGATTCATGGAATAAGTGCAAAGATTCTTTTATCTCTAAGTATTTTCCTCCCGCTAAGATCATCTCTCTTAGAAACGATATTATGAATTTTAAGCAACTTGATCATGAACATGTTGCACAAGCTTGGGAGAGGATGAAATTAATGATACGTAATTGCCCTACACATGGTTTGAATATTTGGATGATTATACAAAAAATTTATGCTGGATTGAATTTTGCTTCTAGAAATCTTTTAGATTCGGACACGGGAGGCACTTTTATGGAAATCACTTTAGGAGAAGCAACTAAACTCCTAGATAATATTATGGTTAATTATTCTCAATGGCACACCGAAAGATCTACTAGTAAAAAGTTCATGCTATAGAAGAAATTAATGTTTTGAGTGGAAAGATGGATGAACTTATGAAATTGTTTGCTAATAAGAGTGTTTCTTTTGATCCTAATAATATGCCTTTGTCTACTTTGATTGAGAATAATAATGAATCTATGGATTTTAATTTTGTTGGTAGGAACAATTTTGGTAATAACACGTATAGAGGTAATTTTATTCATAGGTCGTTCCATAGTAATTCCTATAATAATTATGGTAATTCCTACAATATTTATTATGGAAATTATAATAAGATGGCCTCTGATTTTGAATCTAATATTAAAGAATTTATTAGTTCGCAAAAGAGTTTCAATGCTTTGATTAAAGAAAAATTGTCTAAGATTGATGAGTTGGCTAGGAACGTGGATGGAATTTCTCTTGATGTTGATTCTTTGAAACTTAGATCTATTCCACCTAAGCATGATATCAATGAGTCTCTCAAGGCCATGAGAATTTCCATTGATGAGTGCAAAGAAAGAACCGCTAGGATGTGTGCAAAAAAGGATTGCTTTATAAAAGCGTGTTCTTCTAGTTTTCCTGATAATAAGGATGAAGATCTAGAAGTGATTGATGTGTCCCCTATTAAATCTTCGTTTTGCAATACGAATCTTGATAATGATGGGACTAGAGATGAGTCAACTTTAGTTAAAAGGCGTCCCAATGATTCGGAGTTTTTAGATATTGATGCTAAAATTGATAAAAGTGGGATTGGAGAGGTCAAAACTTTACATAGCAATGAACCCACTATTTTGGATTTCAAGGAATTTAATTATGATAATTGTTCTTTAATAGATTCTATTTCCTTGTTGCAATCCGTGCTAAATTCTCCGCATGCTTATAGTCAAAATAAAGCTTTTACCAAACATATCGTCGATGCTTTAATGCAATCTTATGAAGAAAAGCTTGAATTGGAAGTTTCTATCCCTAGAAAACTTCATGATGAATGGGAACCTACTATTAAAATTAAAATTAAATTTCATGAATTCTATGCTTTATGTGATTTGGATGCTAGCGGTTCCAGGATTCCAAAAACTTTGTGTGATGTGTTAGGTTTCCGTGAATTTGATGATTGTTCTTTAAACTTGCACCTTGCGGATTTCACTATTAAGAAACCTATGGGAAGGATTAATGATGTTCTTACTGTTGCAAATAGGAATTATGTGCCCATATATTTCATTGTTCTTGATATTGATTGCAATCCTACATGTCCTATTATTCTTGGTAGACCTTTCCTTATAACGATTGGTGCAATTATTGATATGAAAGAAGGAAATATTAGATTCCAATTTCCGTTAAGGAAAGGCATGGAAAACTTTCCTAGAAAGAAAATGAAATTACCTTATGAATCTATTATGAGAGCAACTTATGGATTTCATACCAAAGATGACAATACCTAGATCTATCCTTGCTTTTATGCCTAGCTAGGGGCGTTAAACGATAGCGCTTGTTGGGAGGCAACCCAATTTTATTTTTGTTTCTTGATTTTTGGTTATGTTTAGTAATAAATAATTCATCTATCCTCTGTTTAGATGTGGTTTTATGATTTTAATTAGTGTTTGTGCCAAGTAGAACCTTTGGGAAGACTTGGGGAAAGTTTTAGCGATCTTGCTGTAAAAAACAGAAACTTTAGCGCTCACGAGATCTGCTGCCATTTTTTACTGGAGAGTGTGATTAGGTTGATTATGTTTGCAGATGATTAATAGATAAATTACTCACGTCCAGAAATTTATTTCAGAATTTTTGGGGTTACATAAGTATTCGAAACCTACAGATTACTACAGACTGTTCTGTTTTTGACAGATTCTGTTTTTCGTGTGTTGTTTGCTTATTTTGATGAATCTATGCCTAGTATCGGGGGGGGGGGGTATGAACCATACAGAAGTTGGAATACAGTAGGTTTAACACCAATATAAATAAATAATGAGTTAATTACAGTATATTAAAGTGGTGGTTTGCTTTTTTATACTAACGGAGCTCATGAGATTTTCTGTTAAGTTTTGTGTTGTGAAGTTTTCAAGTTTTTGGGTAAAGATTTGATGGATTTTGGTATAAGGAGTGGCAAGAGCCTAAGCTTGGGGATGCCCAAGGCATCCCAAGGTAAAATTCAAGGACAACCAAAATCCTAAGCTTGGGGATGCCCCGGAAGGCAACCCCTCTTTCGTCTTCTTCTATCGGTAACTTTACTTGATGCTATATTTTTATTCACCACATGATATGTGTTTTGCTTGGAGCGTCTTGTATGATTTGAGTCTTTGCTTTTTAGTTTACCAAAATCATCCTTGCTGTACACACCTTTTGGGAGAGACACACATGAATAGGAATTTATTAGAATACTCTATGTGCTTCAATTATATCTTTTGAGCTAGATAATTTTGCTCTAGTGCTTCACTTATATCTTTTTAGAGCACGGTGGTGGTTTTATTTTATAGATATTATTGATATCTCATGCTTCACTTATATTATTTTGAGATTCCTTTAAAACAGAATTTTAATTTTCTTTGGTTATAAAATTAGTCCTAATATGATAGGCATCCAAGATGGGTATAATAAAAACTTTCATAAAAAGTGCATTGAATACTATGAGAAGTTCGGTACTTGATGATTGTTTTAAGATATGGAGATGGTGATATTAGAGTCATGCTAGTTGATTAGTTGTGAATTTGAGAAATACTTGTTCTAAAGTTTGTGATTCCCGTAGCATGCACGTATGGTGAACCGTTACGTGATGAAGTCGGAGCATGATTTATTTATTGATTGTCTTCCTTATGAGTGGCAGTCGGGGACGATCGATGGTCTTTTCCTACCAATCTATCCTCCTAGGAGCATGCGTGTAGTACTTTGTTTTGATAACTGATAGATTTCTGCAATAAGTATGTGAGTTCTTTATGACTAATGTTGAGTCCATGGATTATATGCACTCTCACCCTTCCACCATTGCTAGCCTCTCTAGTACCGCGCAACTTTCGCCGGTACCATAAACCCACCATATACCTTCCTCAAAACAGCCACCATACCTACCTATTATGGCATTTCCATATCCATTCCAAGATATATTGCCATGCAACTTTCTACCGTTCCATTTATTATGACACGCTTCGTCATTGTCATATTGCTTTGCATGATCATGTAGTTGACATCGTATTTGTGGCAAAGCCACCATTCATAATTTTTCATACATGTCACTCATGATTCATTGCACATCCTGGTACACCGCCGGAGGCATTCACATAGAGTCATATTTTGTTCTAAGTGTTGAGTTGTAATTCTTGAGTTGTAAGTAAATAAACGTGTGATGATCTTCATGATTAGAACATTGACCCAAGTGAGGAAAGGATGATGGAGACTATGATTCCCCCACAAGTCGGGATGAGACTCCCGATGAAAAGAAAAAAAGGAAAGAAAAGAGGCCATAAAAAAAGAAGGCCCAAAAATGAGAGAGAAAGAGAGAAGGGACAATGTTACTATCTTTTTTCCACACTTGTGCTTCAAAGTAGCACCATGATCTTCATGATAGAGAGTCTCCTATGTTGTCACTTTCATATACTAGTGGGAGTTTTACATTATAGAACTTGGCTTGTATATTCCAATGATGGGCTTCCTCAAAGTGCCTAGGTCTTCGTGAGCAAGCGAGTTGGATGCACACCACTTAGTTTCTTTTTGAGCTTTCATACACTTATAGCTCTAGTGCATCCGTTGCATGGCAATCCCTACTCACTCACATTGATATCTATTTGATGGGCATCTCCATAGCCCATTGATATGCCTAGTTGATGTGAGACTATCTTCCTCTCTTTTTTGTCTTCTCCACAACCACCATTCTATTCCACATATAGTGCTATGTCCATGGCTCACGCTCATGTATTGCGTGAAGATTGAAGAAGTTTGAGAACATCAAAAATATGAAACAATTGCTTGGCTTGTCATCGGGGTTGTGCATGATTTAAATATTTTATGTGGTGAAGATAAAACATAGCCAAACTATATGATTTTGTAGGGATAACTTTCTTTGGCCATGTTATTTTGAGAAGACATAATTGCTTGGTTAGTATGCTTGAAGTATTATTATTTTTATGTCAATATTAAACTTTTGTCTTGAATCTTTCGGATCTGAACATTCATGCCACAATAAAGAAAATTACATTGAAAATTATGCTAGGTAGCATTCCACATAAAAAATTATGTTCTTATCATTTACCTACTCGAGGACGAGCAGGAATTAAGCTTGGGGATGCTTGATACGTCTCCAACGTATCTATAATTTTTGATTGTTCCATGCTATTATATTATCTGTTTTGGATGTTAATGGGCTTATTTATACACTTTTATATTATTTTTGGGACTAACCTACTAACCCAAGGCCCAGTGCAAATTGCTATTTTTTTTGCCTATTTTAGTGTTTCGCAGAAAAGGAATATCAAACGGAATCCAAACGGAATGAAACCTTCGGGAGAGTTAGTTTTGGAACAAACGTGATCCAGAGGATTTGGAGTGGATGTCAAGAAATCAATGAGGAGGCCACGAGGCAGGGGGGGCGCCTACCCTCCTGGGCGCGCCCTCCACCCTCGTGGGCCCCTCATGGCTCCACCGACCTACTTCCTCCTCCTATATATATCCATATACCCCGAAAACATCCAGGAGCACCACAAAACCCTATTTCCACCGCCGCAACCTTCTGTACCCAAGAGATCCCATCTTGGGGCCTTTTCCAGAGCTTCGCCGGAGGGGGAATCGATCACGGAGGGCTTCTACATCAACACCATAGCCTCTCCGATGATCTGTGAGTAGTTTACTTCAGACCTTCGGGTCCATAGTTATTAGCTAGATGGCTTCTTCTCTCTCTTTGGATCTCAATACAATGTTCTCCTCGATCTTCTTGGAGATCTATTCGATGTAACTCTTTTTGCGGTGTGTTTGTCGAGATCCGATGAATTGTGGGTTTATGATCAAGTTTATCTATGAACAATATTTGATTCTTCTTTGAAGTCTTTTATGTATGATTGGTTATCTTTGCAAGTCTCTTCGAATTATCAGTTTGGTTTGGCCTACTAGATTGATCTTTCTTGCAATGGGAGGAGTGCTTAGCTTTGGGTTCAATCTTGCGGTGTCCTTTCCCAGTGACGGTAGGGGCAGCAAGGCACGTATTGTATTGTTGCCATCGAGGATAAAAAGATGGGGTTTATATCATATTGCTTGAGTTTATCCCTCTACATTATGTCATCTTGCCTAATGCATTACTCTGTTCTTATGAACTTAATACTCTAGATGCATGCTGGATAGCGGTCGATGTGTGGAGTAATAGTAGTAGATGCAGAATCGTTTCGGTCTACTTTTCACGGACGTGATGCCTATATACATGATCATGCCTAGATATTCTCATAATTATGCACTTTTCTATCAATTGCTCCACAGTAATTTGTTCACCCACCGTAATACTTATGCTATCTTGAGAGAAGCCACTAGTGAAACCTATGGCCCCTGGGTCTATTCTCCATTATATTAATATCCCGTCAACAAGCTATTTCAATCGCCGTTTATTTTGCAATCTTTAATTTCAATCTATATCATAAAAATATTAAAAATATTTATCTTATTATTATTATCTCTATCAGTCATCAGATCTCACTCTCGTAAGTGACCGTCAACGGATTGACAACCCCTTTATCGCGTTGGTTGCGAGGTTCTTATTTGTTTGTGCAGATACGAGGGACTTGCGTGTAGTCTCCTACTGGATTGATACCTTGGTTCTCAAAAGCTGAGGGAAATACTTACGCTACTTTGCTGCATCACCCTTTCCTCTTCAAGGGAAAACCAACGCAGTGCTCAGGAGGTAGCAAGGAGAACTTTGTATTGAGAACCAAAGAGAGAGAAGAAGCCATCTAGCTAATAACTATGGACCCGAAGGTCTGTGGTAGACTACTCAGACATCATCGGAGAGGCTATGGTGTTGATGTAGAAGCCCTCCGTGATCGATTCCCCCTCCGGCAGATCGCCGGAAAAGGCGCCAGATGGAATCGTACGGGTACAAAAGGTTGCAGCGGTGGAAAAGTGGTTTCATGGCTCCCCCTGATGTTTTTAGGGTGTAAGAGTATATATATAGGCGAAAGAAGTACTTCGGTGGAGCTTCGTGGGGCCCACGAGGGTGGTGGGGCATGCCTACCCCCCTGGGCATGCCCTCCCGCCTCGTGGCTGCCTCGTGGACTTCCAGACTTCCACTCCAAGTCTCCTGGATTGCGTTTATTCCAAGAAATATCCTCGCGAAGGTTTCTTTCCGTTTGATACTCCTTTTCTGCGGAACACTAAAATATGCAAAAAATAGAAACTGGCAGTGGGCCTTCAGTTGATAGGTTAGTCCCAAAAAATAATATGAAAGAGCATATTAAAGCCCATTAAACATCCAAAACAGATAATATAATAGCATGGAACAGTCAAAAATTATAGATACGTTGGAGACGTATCAAGCATCCCCAAGCTTAATTCCTGCTCGTCCTCGAGTAGGTAAATGATAAGAACATAACTTTTTATGTGGAATGTTACCTAACATAATTTTCAATGTAATTTTCTTTATCGTGGCATGAATGTTCAGATCCGAAAGATTCAAGACAAAAGTTTAATATTGACATAAAAATAATAATACTTCAAGCATACTAACCAAGCAATTATGTCTTCTCAAAATAACATAGCCAAAGAAAGCTCATCCCTACAAAATCATATAGTTTGGCTATGCTTGATTTTCGTCACACAAAATGCTCCAATCATGCACAACCCCGATGACAAGCCAAGCAATTGTTTCATACTTTAGTATTCTCAAACTTTTTGAACTTTCACGCAATATATGAGCGCGAGCCATGGACATAGCACTATAGGTGTAATAGAATGGTGGTTGTGGAGAAGACAAAAAAGAGAGGAAGATAGTCTCACAACAACTAGGCATATCAATGGGCTATGGAGATGCCCACAAATAGATATCAATGTGAGTGAGCAGGGATTTCCATGCAACGGATGCACTAGAGCTATAAGTGTATGAAAGCTCAACAAAAGTAACTAAGTGGGTGTGCATCCAACTTGCTTGCTCATAAAGACCTAGGGCAATTTGAGGAATCCTAGCATTGGAATATACAAGCCAAGTTCTATAATGAAAAATTCCCACTAGTATATGAAAGTGACAACATAAGAGACTCTCTATCATGAAGATCACGATGCTACTTTGAAGCAAAAGTGAGGAAAAGGATAGTAACATTTCCCCTTCTCTCTTTTTCTCTCATTTTTTTATTTTTTTTGTTTGGGCCTTCTCTTTTTTTATGGCCTCTTTTTTTCGTCCAGAGTCTCATCCCGACTTGTGGGGGAATCATAGTCTCCATCATCCTTTCCTCACATGGTACAATGCTCTAATCATGAAGATCATCACACGTTTATTTACTTACAACTCAAGAATTACAACTCAACACTTAGAACAAAATATGACTCTATGTAAATGCCTCCGGCGGTGTACCGGGATGTGCAATGAATCAAGAGTGACATGTATGAAAAATTATGAATGGTGGCCATGCCTCAAATACGACATCAACTACATGATCATGCAAAGCAATATGACTATGACGAAGTGTGTCATAATAAACGGAACGGTGGAAAGTTGCATGGCAATATATCTCGGAATTGCTATGGAAATGCCATAATAGGTAGGTATGGTGGCTGTTTTGAGGAAGGTAAATGATGGGTTTATGGTACCTGCGAAAGTTGTGCGGCACAAGAGAGGCTAGCAATGGTGGAAGGGTGAGAGTGTGTATAATCCATGGACTCAACATTAGTCATAAAGAACTCACATACTTATTGCAAAAATCTACAAGTCATTAAAACCAAGCACTACGCGCACGCTCCTAGGGGATAGATTGGTAGGAAAAGACCATCGCTCGTCCCCGACCGCCAATCATAAGGAATGCAATCAAAGAAACACATCATGCTTCAAATTTGTCACACAATGATTACCATACGTGCATGCTACGGGACTTGCAAACCTCAACACAAGTATTTCTCAATTTCACAATTACTCAACTTGCACGACTCTAATATCACCATCTTCATATCTCAAAACAATCATCAAGTATCAAACTTCTCATAGTATCCAATGCAATCTATATGAAAGTTTTTATTATACCCATCTTGAATGCCCATCATATTAGGACTAATTTTATAACCAAAGCAAATTACCATGCTGTTCTAATAGACTCTCAAAATAATATAAGTGAAGCATGAGAGATCAATAATATCTATAAAATAAAACCACCACCGTGCTCTAAAAAGATATAAGTGAAGCACTAGAGCAAAATTATCTAGCTCAAAAGATATAATTGAAGCACATAGAGTATTCTAATAAATTCCTATTCATGTGTGTCTCTCCCAAAAGGTGTGTACAGCAAGGATGATTTTGGTAAACTAAAAAGCAAAGACTCAAATCATACAAGACGCTCCAAGCAAAACACATATCATGTGGTGAATAAAATATAGCCTCAAGTAAAGTTACCGATAGACGAAGACGAAAGAGGGGATGCCTTCCGGGGCATCCCCAAGCTTAGGATTTTGGTTGTCCTTGAATTTTACCTTGGGATGCCTTGGGCATCCCCAAGCTTAGGCTCTTGCCACTCCTTATACCAAAATCCATCAAATCTTTACCCAAAAACTTGAAAACTTCACAACACAAAACTTAACAGAAAATCTCATGAGCTCCGTTAGTATAAAAAAGCAAACCACCACTTTAATATACTGTAATTAACTCATTATTTATTTATATTGGTGTTAAACCTACTGTATTCCAACTTCTGTATGGTTCATACCTGGTTCATACCCCCCCCCCCCGATACTACCCATAGATTCATCAAAATAAGTAAACAACACACGAAAAACAGAATCTGTCAAAACAGAACAGTCTATAGCAATCAGGAGGTTTCGAATACTTTTGTAACTCAAAAAATTCTGAAAAATTAGGAAGACCTAAATAATTAGTATATTGATCTACTGCAGTTGGAATTGGTATCTAATCGCTCTATGGTAAAAAATGAAAATTATTTTCGTGAGCTCAAACTTTCTGTTTTTATCAGCAAGATCAAATAACAATCACCCAAGAAGATCCTAAAGGCTTTACTTGGCACAAACACTAATTAAAACATAAAAACACAATCATAATAGAGGCTAGATAAATTATTTATTACTAAACAGGAACAAAAAGTAAAGAACAAAGATAAAATTGGGTTGCCTCCCACCTGAAAGTGCGTTATATCGACTAGAGGGGGGTGAATAGGCGATTTTTATGAATTCTTCACTGAGGAATTTGCAGGTGAGGAAATTCCTTAGTGAAGAACTGCTAGTAGAGGAATAAGTACTCAAAAGTAAACATAACAGAGCACAAGCATAGTCATCATGATGAAATGAAAACAAGCACAAAGTACAGAAAGCATAAGCACAGGATAACACAGGATGAAGACAAACATACTGAAGAAATTGAATAGAGGAATTTGAGAAAGTGTTCAGTCAAAGTCTTCAAACACGGATACGAACAAGAACTCAACATAGTTATGAGGAAATAGAACCAGTGAGCTTGGTGAAGACAATGATTTGGTAGACCAGTTCCAACTGTTGTCTCAGTTGTACGTCTGGTTGGAGCGGCTAGGTATTTAAACCCGAGGACACACAGTCCCGGACACACAGTCCTCACCGTATTCTCCTTGAGCCAAGGTCACACAGACCTCGCCCAATCACTCGTGGTAAGTCTTCAGGTGACTTCCGAACCTTCACAAACTTGGTCACTCGGCGATCCACAATTCCTCTTGGATGCTCTAGACCTTGACGCCTAACCGTCTGGAAGAAGCACAATCTTCAAAGGTAACAAGCGTCGGATCCACGCAGGATCAATCTCTTCAGTGATGCTCAATCACTTGGGGTTTGTAGGTGTTTGGGTTTGGGTTTTCCTCACTTGATGATTTTCGCTCAAAGTGCTCGGAGGATGGGATGCTCTCAAATGACAAGTGTCAGTTTCTCTCGGAGCAGCCAACCAGCTAGTGGTTGTAGGGGGGGCTATTTATAGCCTAGGGAGCAGCCCGACATGATAAGACATAAATGCCCTTCAATGAAATGACCGTTAGGTGGGTAGATATTTTGGGACAGCTGGCACAAGGCACAACAACGGTTGGAAATTTGAGTATCAAATTCCTCAGGGCTATCATGTTCCTCACTGTGTAGGTAATCCGCACTGGTGAATTCCTAACTCCTCAGTCAGAACAAATTCCTCAGAGACCAGAAGAACTTCGTCTCTGTCACTGAAGAATATGACTGAACTGTATGAGATTTCCAATGTCTTCACTCGAAGGGATTGGTAGGTGTAGGATTTTGAGTTGAGCATCACATGGAAATTTTTCCTTAGTATTTCCTCGACCCCCTTTTACAGTACGGTGTTTCCTATGACTCAAGAAAGAGAAAATGAAACTACGACGCTTCATGTTCCTCGGATGAATACCAAGTGTTCAGGATTGCACCAATTTCTTCACTTTCAAAGTCTTCAGAAAGTCTTCAGAAATCCAAAGTCTACAGTTGAAGAACTTCATTTTTAGGGGTCGACTTTCTCTGTAAATATCAAACTCCTCATAGACTTATAGAACTGTGTACACTCAAAAACACATTAGCCCCTTAACCTATAAGTCTTCAATACATCAAAATCACTAAGGGACACTAGATGCACTTACACCAACAAGTGCTATCGCTTAACGCCCCTAGCTAAGCATGAAAGCAAGAATAGATCTAGGTATTGTCATCTTTGGTATGCAATCCATAAGTGGCTCTCATAATTGATTCATAAGGCAATTTAATTTTCTTTCTAGGAAAATGTTTCATTCCTTTCCTTAACGAAAATTGAAATCTAATATTTCCTTCTTTCATGTCAATAATTGCACTAGCCGTTGTAAGGAAAGGTCTACCAAGAATAATAGGACTTGTAGGATTGCAATCTATATCAAGAACGATGAAAATCTATGGGCACATAATTCCTATTTGCAACAATAAGAACATCATTAATCCTTCTCATAGGTTTCTTAATGGTGGAATCCGCAAGGTGGAATCCTCCTGTTTGAGGACTTCAATCGGGGGCAGATAGCTAAGGTGATTCTGAAAATCAGCCTTGTAGTTGAGTGAATACCTTGTCCTGAGGAATCTCATAATCCAAGGTGCATAAGGTTTCAGCTCAAACAGAGAAAGTGCAGCATTGCCAGAGTCCTCATGAAGAAACCAAGATAGTTGATAGGAATGCTATGAATAATGTTGAATAGCAGATTCTTCATGATGCCAACTATTTCTTCATCAGATGAGTCGTGGCCTTTGATGGGACTCATTGTCCTCGTCAGAATGCGATAGATGGTTCTGGGCACATAGAGTAAATCCTTCAGGAGGAATTTGGTCATTGGGGCTTGACCGGGCTTCAAAGGCTTCATTAACACTTGCATGTAATGAGCTGTGAGTTCTAGTTCATGATACAGGCAGCGAGCTCCTTCACTGGGTGGACTGATGGGTAGGGCGTGAAGCAATTCAGAGGCCGGTGACTTATAGTGAGTATTTTCGGTCATCCAGTCCAAGACCCAGGTGTTTATATCTTCAGGATCACCTGTGATATGCAATGTAGCGTAGAACTGAAGAATAAGCTCTTCATTCCAATCAACGATGTCAGAGAAAAAGTTGAGGAGGCCTGCATCATGAAGAACACTGAGCACAGGAGAGAAGCAAGGTAATGATTCCATGTCCACGTGAGGAATATGCTCATGGTAGAAGATTTTGTCTTTATTGAAAAGCAGTGAAGAATAGAAGTTGGCCTGGCTTGCCATCCAGAAACGCTTCCTCCTTAGACGAGCAGAGTCATAATGATTGTAGTTAGTGAAGAACACGTGCTTGCCAAAGAAATCATCAGCCTTGAATTTCTGATCTTTGAGAATGGATCCTTTGGCTTGGGGTGAGAAGTGTCAGTCAATTGCATCACAACCTCCGGGATCTCGATCTCAGGTTCCACGGGCTGAGGAATTTGAGGTGCTGCTTTAGTGGCAGCCTGGGACTTCAATTCTTCATCTACATGATGTTCAGCACTAGTGGCTGGAATTTCTTCATGGACAGACGGTGTGGCATGTGGTTCATCCGACCCCATTTGTAGTAGTTACTGGGGACTGAGGAATTTGTTGCAATGGTGTGAAGAGTGGAGAGTTGGGGTGCTGACTTTCCCAAAATTCATCACTTAGCACGGGTGTGGTACAACCAATGTCCACATATTCATCTCCCATTTCTTCAACGCCGGCCTCTTCAGCAGTAAACTGAGGCATAGGCGAGGAGACAACTGGTGTTGAAGGGATTGTATCCACTTCAATTTCTTCATCCATCTACTCTGACGAAGCAGCAGAGGGATTCTCTTCATCAGATTCACTTGGAATCACATATTCTTCATCAAAAGGAACAAGGTCCTTTGATGGCATGGTTAAGATAGGAACAACATCAATGGGGTTTGCAAACGAGCTAGTCAATGGCTTCATCTTCTTCTGAGCTGAAGAATCTGATGCAGTTGATGCCTTCCTTTTCTTCATCGTTGCACGCTCTGCAGCCTTGGTCTTCTTCACATCTGATGCATATGGAAGGATAGGAGTTGGTGTAGGTGCAGGAGGAGCAGAGGAATTGGGTTGAATTTCTTCAGGTACAACTGATGCAGTTGCCCTGACTTATTCATTTTCTTAAGGTGCACCACCAGTGGGTGCCCTGGCAATTTCTTCAGTGGCTGGAATGCGGTCATCAGCCCTGGAACTCACATTTTCTTCAGCAGCCTGATTGTCATCAGCGGTGCTGGCATTTTCTTCAGTCGGCTGAGCAGATGCTTCAGCCTGAGGAATTTCCTGTTGCATTGGGGCTGCAACATTGGAAGTGAACTGTTCAGTTATCTTTACAAATCTGACTTTGGCTCCTAGCCAGTCAGCATAATAGCAATCAAATTCATCGCTCAGTTTCTTGATTTCAGATTGAAGAGCAACAAGTTCTTCAGGTGAAAGCTTCAGAACGTTTTGCTTCAGAAAGCGCTCTTTCTTGTACTGCGCTTTCTTCACCCTCCTTTCCTGTTCAAATTTCCATTTCTCTTCATCAATGAAGTGAGTCAGTACATGACTTTGACCAGGAGTGAGGTTCAGCTTAGGCAGAGGTGTGTTGGGGTCCTTGTGCCACAAGTCAATGAAGTCTAGGATCAACTTTGGATCCAGCATTAATGACACATTACTGCCTTTTGGCTCTAGCGGCCCTGAGTTGCCTGTCCCTGATGATTTCAACAAGTTCTTCATCATCAGCTTCATCGTCATCAGAGGGCACTTGGAAAGCAACTTGTTTCTTGTGAGGACTTCGTCTAGCAGTGGTCTTCTTCTTCAGAAGAGTGGGAGCAGTTGAGGAACTTGCAGAGGCTCCTGAGGCAATAGATGCATGTGGTCCTTCGGCACGTGGCGAGATGCACAAGTGGTGAGGATTTGGTCGGAGCAGCCGAAGACTTCGGCAGAGGAGCTGAGGATTTTGTAGAAGCAGGAGCAGCATGAGGAATTGGCCGTGAGGGCTTTGAGGAATCTGGCCGTGAGGGCATAGCTGAGGAACTTGGTCGTGAGGGCATTGCTGGTGAAGCACTGGGCTTGTGAGCAGGCTTCTTTGGCATGGCCTTCTTCGGCTTTATAGAGGCCTCAAGAGCAGCAGCAGCAGCAGAGTGTTCGTTGAATTTCCTCACTGCATCTTTTGCTTGTTTGGCCAACTTGGCCTGGCGCTTGGCCCATTCATCAGGATAATCCTCATCACGCTTGAGGCTAGTGGGATCAGCTATTTGACCATGTGCCAACGGAGGTCTTGGGCATTGAGGATTTAGTGCAAATTTCTTCATATATTTGGGAGTGACATATCTGTACTCCCTCCACTCTCTTTCCCATCTCCTCTCAATCTTTTGAATGCACACCTTGCACTGATTTTTATCTTCCTCAGGGGGTGTGCAGTACCCAGCATAGATGTCCTCAGGTATTTCAAAGGCAGTGTTGACCTCGGGCCTCTTTCCTCCTTTCTGTGGCTTCTTACCATCAGCCATTTTCTTCAGTTGAGGAATTTGAACAATTGAATTCTCTGAAGAGGTATGCAACTTTTCTTCGAGGAACGCTGCAAATGAGTTAAGTTGATGAGAACCTAGTGATTCAGCAGCTGACATGAGTACTTGTGAACATAGTATAGTTGCAAGGAATTTGGAGAGGTCATATGCGTTCTTAGAAGGTTTTTTATAAAGAACAAGTTTGAGGAATTTGACCAGATGAGTCTTGAAGAATTTCACTAAGCGTTCTTTGTCTTAGGTTACAGAGATGTATAGATCGAAAATCCACACATCTGAGGAATCTTGAAGAAAAACATAGCTTAGAGAAACAAATCAAGAACAGATAACATGTGTGGTGTTTTAGTGTGTGAAGACATGAAGAAAAACAACTTTGAGGATTTTGTAGAAATCATTTGAATCAAAGAGGGCGGTAAAAGTAACTTTTAATTACCTTGGACGAAGAACACAACGAACTGGAATGTGGAGATGTGAAGTTCGTCAGTGCAGATCTTCCACGCCCTAACTTGGCGGAGGAAGACAACTACGGCGGCGGCGGAGTGAAGATTTCTGCGGCCGGCGCGAGTATGACGGCGATGAGGTCGAGGTAGTGAAGCTTTTCCTCACCGGAGATGATGATGTAGCAGCGGCGCTAGGGTTTGAGAAGCTCGAGCTAGAGAGAGGTCGAGCAGAGTAAAGGAAGTGAGGAAGGGGAAGAGGGGTATTTATAGCCACAGTGAAAAATTGCTCGCCCGAAGAATTTGGACGAGCGTGCCCCTGACCCTTCTCATTCGCTTGACATGTGTCACCCATGTACTGAGAACTGGAGATCGCGTGCGATCGTGGGTGAATGGATAAGTATATCGTGGGATGCGGAACGGTTTGAGCGGCAAAGCCGAAAATTTAGATAAGATAGGTTTTAAAGTTCCGCTCGCAATTTCTTCAGCTGAAAAGGACACGGTGAAGATTTTGAACGAGTTTCAAATAGAACGCACATGAAGAATTCGTGAGCAGATTGGGTTGAGTATAGCATAGAGGGGGAAGGGTGATCACATTCACTTAGCAGAAAAACCAACTTGAAGAAATAGCCATAAGTGAATGCTGTAGAGGACATGAGCTCATATATATATATATATATATAGACATTGAAGAAAAACGACGGAAACAGTGAAGACAATGCAAAGTTGAAGAATTTGAACAACTGAGGAAATTCAACTTTTGGTGGTGGCGTGTCCCACCGTATAAGAATGATGATATCAAACACCGTGTACAATTGTCGTAGGGTTCTGAGAATCAAATTATTCGTTAATTTCTTCACACTTAGAGTGTTATTCTTCATTGATTGAAGAAAAACATTTCTTCATGTGTTGCACATCTAAGTCATCAATTTTGCATAAGTGTTAGGATGAGTGTCCTTTTCAAAGAACATTTGAAGATTCTAAGATATTTAGCTCACACCGCAACTTGCTAAATCTCTTCTCATCCAAGGGCTTAGTGAAGATATCGGCTAGCTGTTCTTCAGTCTTCACATGCTCAATAGAAATGTCGCCCTTCAACACATGATCATGAAGAAAATGATGACGAATCTGAATGTGCTTTGTCTTTGAGTGCTGAACTGGGTTGTGAGCAATCTTGATGGCACTTTCATTGTCACAGTAGAGAGGCACATTCTTCATGTTGACACCATAGTCCTTGAGAGTTTGCTTCATCCATAGCAATTGAGCACAGCACGAACCAACGGCAATGTACTCAGCTTCAGCGGTAGATAGTGATACGTAGTTCTGTTTCTTCGAGGACCAACAGACCAAAGATCGTCCGAGGAAATGACATGTTCCAGATGTTGACTTGGGGTCCACGTGATCACCAGCATAGTCAGAGTCAGAATATCCAATGAGATCAAAAGCCGAGCCCTTGGGGTACCATAATCCAAGTGTTGGTGTGCGAGCTAGATATCAAAGAATATGCTTCACAACCTTATGGTGTGATTCCTTCGGTGTAGCTTGAAATCGGGCACACATGCAAACACTAAGCATAATATCTAGCCTAGATGCACATAAGTACAATAAAGAACCAATCATGGAGCGGTATACCTTATGATCGAAGTCGATACCATTTTCATCAATGCACAGATGGCCATTTGTGGGCATAGGAATTTTGACTCCTTTGCAATCTTGCATGCCGAATTTCCTCAGTACATCCTTGAGGTATTTCTCCTGAGATATGAATATGCCATTGCGTTGTTGACGAATTTGAAGACCTAAGAAGAATTTCAATTCTCCCATCATAGACATTCGATATTCTTCACTCATCATATAGGAAAATTCATCACTATAACGTTGGTCAGTACAACCAAAGATAATATCATCAACATATATTTGGCACACAAACAATTCACCATCATAAGATTTAGTGAAAAGAGTAGGGTCGAGTGAACCGAGTTTGAAGCCTTTCTTCATAAGGAATTCCTTCAAAGTATCATACCACGCCCGTGGGGCCTTCTTGAGGCCATAGAGGGCCTTATTGAGTTTGAAGACTTTGTCAGGATGCTTTGGATCTTCAAAACCTGTGTGTAGCCTTGAGCTACAAGCCGTGCCTTATTCCTTACCACAAGGCCATTTTCGTCTTGCTTGTTGCGATAGATCCATTTTGTGCCAATGATATTGTGCTTGCGAGGATCTGGACGTTAGACCAGTTCCCAGACGTTGTTGAGCTCGAACTGATGTAATTCTTCTTTCATGGCCTGAATCCACTCAGGCTCCAGAAATGCTTCATCTACCTTAGTGGGCTCTGTGATAGAGACAAAAGCATAGTGCCCACAAAAGTTAGATAAATGTGAAGCTTTTGAGTGTGTGAGAGGACCTGGCGCTTTAATGTCATTGATGATCTTTTCAACTTGCACTTCTTTTGCACTGCGACGATGAGCTGGTTGTCGTTGAGGAATTTGATCAGCATTTTCTTCAGCACCATTCTCTTTAGTATTTTCTTCAGGTGCATTAGCTTGACGTTCTTCATGTTCTGGAATGAATTCTTCAACAGATTCTTCAGTAGGAATGACATCCTCAATAGCCTTGAACTTGATAGTTTCCTCAGGTGTTGGTTCATCTACCACAGAAGGTAGGTGCTTTCTTTGTGAGCCATTAGTTTCATCGAACCGCACATCTATAGTTTCAACAACCTTGTGAAGAACGTTGTTGAAGACTCTGTAGGTGTGTGAGTCCTTTTCGTAACCAAGCATGAAACCTTCATGTGCTTTTGGTGCAAATTTTGAGTTGTGATGAGGATCTCTAATCCAACATTTAGCACCGAAAACTTTGAAATAACTTACATTGGGTTTCTTGTCAGTGAGGAGTTCATAGGCAGTCTTTTTGAAGAATTTGTGAAGATATACTCTGTTGATGATGTGGCACACAGTATCAATTGCATCAATCTAGAAACGATGAGGTGTCTTGTATTCATCAAGCATAGTGCGAGCCATCTCAACAAGAGTTCTGTTCTTGCGCTCCACGATGCCATTCTGCTGAGGAGTATAAGGAGCAGATAACTCATGAGTAATACCAAGTTCATTAAGATAGTCATCAAGACCAGAATTCTTGAACTCAGTTCCATTGTCACTTCTAATGTGCTTAATCTTCACACCAAAGTTGGTTGAAGCCCTCGAGAAAATCGTTTGAAGACTTCCTGCACTTCATGTTTGTAAGTGACAATGTGTACCCATGTGTATCAAGAGTAATCATCAACAATGACGAAGCCATATAGAGATGCATCATTTGTAACAACAAAATAATGTTTAGGGCCAAAGAGATCCATGTGAAGCAATTCAAATGGACGAGTGGTGGTCATGATAGTCTTCGCTGGATGCTTAACCTTTCTCATCTTCCCAGCTTCATAGGCTCCGCATAAGTGATCCTTGAGGAATTTGACATTCTCAATGCCAATGACATGCTTGTTATTCGCAAGCATGTGCAAATTCCTCATGCCTGCATGACCAAGTCGTCGATGCCAGAGCCAGCCTTCTGAAGCTTTTGCAAGTAGGCACACAGCTAGTTTCGGTCCTGTAGAGAAATCAACAATATACAAGTCTCCTCTCCTAAAGCCTTCGAAGATGTCGGATTTCGGGTTCTGGCAGACCCTTGAGGTTCGAACACTGGGGTGCGCGCGGAGATTTCGCCTCCTACCTACCTGCACCCCTCTGCCATGCTAGGATCTAAAACTAAGGAAAGAACAACACAAGAGACACAGGGTTTATACTGGTTCGGGCCACCGTTGTGGTGTCATACCCTACTCCAGTGTGTGGTCTGGTGGATTGCCTCTTGGGCTGATGATGATGAACCATACAAGGAAGAACAGCCTCGCGAGGGTCTGTTCTTGGCTGGGGCGATGAACTGCTCGGTGGAGTTCAGTCACCTTCTCTCTCTCTCTGCCTCCAGCCAACCGACCAAACCCCCTCTCTCTTTTGCTCTGTGGGTGGCTGGTCCTATTTATAGAGGCCCTGGTCCTCTCCCCAAATATCGAGCGGGAAGGGAGCCAACATTGGCGGGCTAATTTGAAGGGGGACAGCTAGTATCAGCTATCCTGACAAAAGTAGTCTTCGCCTGCGCAAAGCTCTGGTGATGACGCCGTCTTGGGCTCCACGATGACCTCCGTCTCGTAGTCCTCCTGGTCTTGGTCTCGTTGCACCGAAATGGCAACCTTTGCCTGATGCCTCGGTATTCCGCGGCTGCGCTTGCCCCCTTTGCACCAAAGAGGAAAGGAGGACGCTGCGCGGGCTGGCACCCGCCTGGCGGCCTGAGTCATCATGGCTTGCATCACGGGCACCTCATGAGGTACCCCTCCTTGATCTCTCCGCCTCCTTGTGAGCCAGCCTGACGAGGCCGTGCCTAAGGAAGCTCCGCGTCGTCCGCCCTGCGAGGCTTGGCCCCTCGCGAGGGTCTTGGGTTTGTGTTGGTGAAGACGGGCCGTGCTGGCCCCCCTTTGAGCCACGCCGCAGGCCGCAGGCAGGCAAGTCTGGGGACCCCCGTTCCCAGAACGCCGACAGTAGCCCTCGGGCCCAAGGCGCGCCCGGACTTGGCCGTGCAGGGAGGCGGAAGGGCAAGAGTGAAGCGCCGTGGGCCCTAACAGCCTGCAGCCTTGGGCGCCGCGTGGCGGTTGACTAGACGTGGGCTCCTTAGCAACCGCGCGAGTTGATAACGGAGTGGCATCCGCCTAGGCCCTGCTTCTTGCTTTCCCCGGTTGCTGCTCAGATCCCCTTTCTTGCGCCTCTCCTTCCTTCCTCCGAAATTTCCAGATCTGCTCTGACCGTGCGACCTAGGGAGCCATGGCGCCTCGTCAGCCCCCGGCCGCAGCTTGGTACTCATCTGCCCTGGACTCGCCGAATGTGTCGGAGGCGAGCTTTTCCCGGTTGCACCGGATGGCGACGGCGCGGGGCATCGACGGGGCGAAGGTGTTCAAGGCCGGCTCCGCCACCCCTGAGGGTCAAAGGAGCACCTTCTATCCGCTCTTCGTAAGTGCCATTGTTGCTGGCCTGGTGCCTCCCTTCTCTGAGTTCTTCTTCTCTGTCCTCCGCCATTACAAGCTACAGGCCCTGCATCTCCATCCCAACTCCGTCCTTCTCCTGGCAATCTTTTCTTATTATTGCGAGGCTCACGTTGGGGTGCAGCCCTCAGTGGCCTTGCTGCGCCACTACTTCTACCTCCGGACCTCTCGCGGTCCTGCTTCCGCGTGCGCGAGCTTCATCGCGTACGGTGGCGCCATTGCCATGTCGAATCCTGGGAAAAGGATTGAGGGCTTCAGGAGCAAGTGGATCTTGGTGGATGCTGGGCGCATCCACCCTCGGCTGATCTTGCCCACGGAGCAGCCCACGAGCTCCAGTGACTGGGGTCGAGCGGAGCTCGCGGATCCCCGGGCGAAGATGGTGTTGGAGAAGATGGACGCGGATCTGAGGCCGACCGACATGGCGGCGGCGAAGCTGACCGGCGCGTCGCTGCTGAGGGAGTTCCTGGAGCACCAGCTGGCTCCGCTTCGGCAGTACTCACTTCCAATGTGGAGGCCCCGTCCGAGCCCCGCGGCCTTGGCCGACGGAGACCTGGCTGCGGTTCTCCAATCTCTGGTCGGGGGCAATGTGGCGAGGTTGGAGGGCGCTCCTACGCCCTTGTTCCTCCGCGGCGACTGGGAGCGAGTGGTGAAGTCCATTCCCGTCTTCAAAGGGGAGGGCCCGTGCCCCTGGAAGCTCCCGAGGGACCGGTGGACGTGCCCTCCGGCGACTCCAGCGAAGAGGAGGATGGAGGGGAGCGGGGAAAAGTGCCTGACTTCGAGGCGACTGATGGAGAGTCGAGGGCTCCCCTCCCCCGGCGCAGGTCCGCGTTCTCCGCCTCTCTCCGAGCGATGACGATGAGGATGACGACGAAGACGACGATGAAGACAACGACGAGCAGGACGGCGGGAGCTCGCCCCCGATCCCAAAGAAGGACAGGACCGGGCTGATCTCCCGCGGGTCTCCCCCGGCCCCGGGGCGAACCGCAGACGCACCTTCCGCCTCCAAGCTTCGTGAGGTTGACCCTTCCAGCCGGCTTTCGGGCTTCAAATTTGGCCGGAGGCCGCTTGAGCTCACTGGCGATGACCCGTAAGCATTCGATTCTTGTCTTTATCTCTTGCTCTGCTTCTGAGGCTTGACGTACGCATCTTTTTGATAAGCTGGCGCCCGCAGCAAAGAAGCCGAAGGGGGCTCCCGAGGATCCATCCATGGCGGTGCTTCTGCCCGCGAAGGAGGGTGACCGCGACGCACAGGCTTCTCCTGCCCGGTCGTCCTCGCGAGGCCTAGCTGAGCCGGCTGGGGCGAGCTCAGCCCCCACGGCCCAAGTGGCTCCCGAGGTGCTCTTGCCTGCCGCCGCCACTACAGCTGTCGGGGCGCGGCAGACTCCGCCTCAGGATGCCGCGGCTGCGCTGCCGCCTTCTCCTCCTACTCCACCGACTGCTGTCTCTCCAACTCCTTCTGCCGTTCTGGATCGTGCGGTTGCTGAGCTAGACCGACTGCGTTAGGATCTTCTTGGCGCCGACCCCCACTTGGTGGTCGGGCGCTTGGAGCTGGCTTCAGGATGGGTTCGCTCCAACGCCTCGATTCGGGCGGCGCTGGTCCAGGCCTCGACGGCATGCGACGAGGAGAAGCAGGCCGTCCTAGAGGCGAAGGCTGCTCGTGATGCAGCCCTGGGGGAGGTGGTCGACGTCCGTGGTCGTTGCAAGGCGCTGGAGGACGAGCTGCAAGGCCTGCGGGATCAGCTCGCGAAAGAGGTCCGCCTTCGCCAAGAGCAGGAAGAAGGCGTGAAGGCTCGCGAGGCGGCCGTCGAGGGCCGGGAGGCCAAGCTCAGGAAGGCCGCGACCGCCTAGGCGTGCTGGAGCAAGAGTTGGGGGCGAGGAAGGCCGAGCTGGACGGCAAGGCCCTGGTTCTTGCCGAGGACCGCACGGCCTTCACGGAGTTGGAGTTGGAGGCGAAGGCTCGCTCCTCGCTGAGGACGCTTTACGACAGCGGCCTGGAGAGCCCGCTGGCTGGCGCCGAGGACGGCCCCGCCAAGCTGCTTCCCTTCCTGGTTCATTCTCTTGAAGATGTCGCCCTTGGCCTTGGCCCCACGGTCGAGGCTGAGGCGCGTGTCCTGTCTTCTGCAGCGCTGACGTGGGTCCTCACCCACATCTACCTTCGCGATCCCGGCGTCGACCTCGACAGCCTGCTGGAGCGAGCAAGCGGCGAGCATGCCGCTGCTGCTGCCGAGGCCGTGAAGGGTCGCACAGAGGCTCTGCTGGGGAAGTTCCGGGCCTTCAGCACCAAGCCAGAGCAAGGCGCTGCCGACCCCGCTGCTCCGTGAGGCGAACCTACTCCACGCTGCTCCCCCGCCGACAAGTGACTCCGCCATGGCTCCTGTCCTGCTTTTAATTCCTGCACACGTATCATGCCTCGGGGAGGCGTTTAAACTACGTTTGGCATTGAGATAACAGTGTGGACTGTAATATTTGCTTTTGAATTCTTTGAAATTTGCGCTTTTCCTTCCTACTTGCTTATGTTCTACGCCGGCAGAGCCCGGCCCTGCGCGTACCTCACCCAGAAATAGTCCCGACCAGAAACCAGGACGGGACCAAGGAGTGAGGGGCTACGTGACAAGTTAGGCTCCTGAGTCGCAATGCTCAGGAGTCCCCCTTGGTGCACGAACAACAAGTAGGGTGGTGTGATGTGTGTGGATCTACCGTTCTACGTCTGCAGAGCCCGGCCGCGCGCGTGCCTCACCCAGCGATGGTCCCGACCGGAAACCAGGACGGGGCCACGGAGTGAGGGGCTACGTGACCAGTTAGGCTCCTGAGTCGCGATGCTCAGGAGTCCCCCTTGACGCTCAAACGGCAAGTAGGGAGGTATGATGTGGGTGGATCCACCGTTCTACGTCTGCAGAGCCCGGCGCGCGCGTGCCTCACCCAGCGATGGTCCTGACCGGAAACCAGGACGGGGCCACGGAGTGAGGGGCTACGTGACCAGTTAGGCTTCTGAGTCGTGATGCTCAGGAGTCCCCCTTAACGCTCAAACGGCCTTCGTACCTTGGCTCCGCTCGGGGAGAGACGCGCGACGAACCAGGCCCGGGGGGACCTGGCTGGGCGGCGTGCGTCTGGGTGTGACCCAGGCGCAGCCCCCTCGCGCAGCACTCCCGAGGGGAGGCGTTACGATGAGGCTAGACACTGAGCTCTAGGCTCCCTGAGGTTGATGCGGCCCGGGGGCCACCCTCAGTTGTTTATCACCAGCACGGAGCATAGTGCTACCGTATGTGTATGGGCATAGCCGCTCCTCGGCATTGTCGTCAGCCAGCACGGAGCATGGTGCTTCCACTGGTACGTGGGAGGGGGCCCCCCTTCGGGAGGATCCCCCGGGGCGTGTACAGCCCTGCCCTGACACGTGGCTGGCACGGTAGGGCCTGGCGAGGTGTATCTGGGCACCCGTGAGCCAGCGCGGGACTCACGGGGCCCTACCTCTAGGCGGGTTGCGCCTGGCACTGGGCCTTATCTTGTGATGTGTCCCTGCAAATTTGGTTAGATGTCGGCACTCTACGTCCTCGGGTCCCGGCCCTCGAGCTGGTCTCAGCCGTCGCTGGTATGCCAGGTCGCGATGCCATGGACAAGGCCAGAGGGTGAGGGCTGGAGAGCCAGTAAGAGCCCTGAGTCACGATGCTCAGGTACCCCCCCTTTAACGTGCAAGTGGTCGGCATGGAGAAGAGGTGCCGTGGACCAGCATCGAATAATCATGCATGGTGGGTTTAAGGCATAATCGGAAATAAATGCAAATGGGATACATGCCACTGGGCCTGGCCCGAGCGGTTTGGGGATCATGTGGCCTGAGGGGTGCCCCCAACAAGGTAAGCTGACAACATAGAATAAAAAGGGATACGCGCCGCAGGGACGGACCCCCGCGGCCTGGGAATAATGCAGCCCTGGGGGGCGCTCCCAGTTGGAAGTGAAACTAGAGAGATGTCACCTGATGATGTTGAGGACGAAGGAGTGTTGGTGTAGCAGACTCGGTGGGCTGCGGGGGCCGATCCTCAGGAGCCCCCAGGCCCAGTGGCCTCGGGTGGCTCTGGAGGCGCTGGTGGCTCCTCGCGGGCCATCTCCATCTCTGCCAGGGCTGCGGAACGCCTGGCCTCTCGTGCCTCCGTGGTGCCCCTCATGAGGCGCTGGTACATGTCAGCCGCGCCCGGCAAGCCGTAAGGCATGCGAACATAGCTGTGGGGTGGACCTCCGCAGCGCCCCGCTCGCGAGGGCCAGAGGCGCTCCAGAGAGGCGACTTGGTTGAGCCCTGGTACATCGATGCAGACGCGCAGCCCTTCATCCTCGCCTGGATGGGGAGCCACTGCTGGCAGGCGGCGGCCGCCTTTCATGACTCTTGACTCCTGTAGCTCCTGAATGGCCTTGCAGACGAACTCCTGAGGGTCTAGATCTCCTTGCCTTTCTCCTTCTTGAGGGAAACGTGCTTCAAAACACGCCTCCATGTGGTGCCCAAGCGCCTCCCTCGTGACCCTAGCCAGGTCGGTGGCCCTCCAGGGGAGAGCCCCCGAGCCCTGCCTGAGGAGGGCGTCGGGTGCGCTTTCCTATGTGATGGAGGGAGGTTCCCCCTGGGCAGGCGCGGGCCTAGAGGGGCCTGCCTCCTGAGTGGTCGGGCCGGACGATGTCTTCTTCTTCTTGGGGGCGATCTCGGGAGGCCTCCTGCTTCCACGATCCGGGTCTTCCAGTGACGCGGCCTGAAAGGCTCGTTCCAGGGAACACACCGCGTCCTTCTCTTCACAGGGCACCGTGATGACTCCGCCGCTTCCTGGCATTTTGAGGACATTGTAGCCGTGGTGAGTTACGGCCATGAACTTGGCCAGCGCTGGGTACCCAAGGATGGCGTTGTACAGTAGGAGAATGTGGGCGACGTCGAAGTTGATGAGCTCGGTGCGGTAGTTGTCGCATGCCCCGAAGGTGACAGGGAGGCGGACCTGCCCAATCGGCACCGTGGAGCCATCGGTGATACCGGAGAAAGGCTTAGTTGGCTGAAGCTGGCTGTAGGGCACTTGGAGGTTGTTGAACGTCTCCACGGACAGGACGTTGAGCCCTGCCCCTCCATCGATGAGGGTCTTGGTGACCACCACGTTGCTGATGATTGGGGAACAAAGCATCGGGAGGACTCCGGCTGTAGCTGCACACTTGAGCTGATCTGCTGAGCTGAACGTGATGGCGCACGCCGACCACCTGAGGGGGCGCGTGGCTTCGAGCCTGGGGAGGACTGCATTCTCTTCGCGGGCGAACTGCTTGAAGATGCGCTGAGAGGCGGGGGCTTGTGCTCCGCCCAAGATGCAGGCGATTGCGCGCGGCTCCTGGAAGCCCCCAGCCTCCTCGTCCTGGTGGCGGTCCTCATTTCTCCTTGGCTGCGGCGACAGCGGTGGGAGGCCTGCGTTGCCTTGCGGGCGATCCTCCCGAGGCTGATCCCTCCAGTCTCCTTCGCGAGGCTGATCTTGCCAGCGATCCTCACGAGCTTGGTCGCGCCACCCTTGGCGCGGGCCACGGTCTTCCTAGCGTCCTGCGTTCCTTCCTCCTCCTCGACCGTAGCCCCGGTCACCGCGGTCGGGGCGACGGCCGATCCTTCCTTCTCGCACGGCTGGGAGTTCTTGACATTCGTTGGTGTTGTGGGTGTGGAGGTCGTGGTACACACAGTACCGGCTGCCCTTGGAAGGTTCGGGCTGATCACTGCCCCGCTTGGTGTCTAGTTCTGCCGCGAGCACGGCAGCCCCCTTGTGCTTCACATCCTTGGCCTTGGGCTTCTTCTCTTCTGGGTCTACGGCAGGCAGCTCGAGGAGGGAGAGACGCCCTTCCTCAGCCCTGGCGCACTTGTTTTCCAAGTTGAACAGCTCCAAGGAAGTGCACAGGTCTTCATGCATCGCCAGCTCCTCCATCTTGCCGTCGCGCACGCCGTCGGAGAAGGCCGAGATGATGGCCTCCTCAGTCACCTTAGGAATCTTGAGGCGTGCGTTGTTGAAGCGCTGGATGTACTTCTGCAGGGTCTCCCCGGGTTGTTGCTTGATGCGGCGCATGTCACTCACGGCGGGTGGCCGGTCGCGAGTGCCTTGGAAGTTGGCGATGAAGCGGGTGCGCATCTCGTCCCAGGAGGAGATTGTGCCAGGAGCCAGGTTCAGGAGCCAGGTGCGGGCCCCGTCCTTGAGTGCCATGGGGAACCAGTTCGCCATGACCTTCTCGTCTCCGTTGGCAGCTTCGATGCCCAGCTCGTAGAGCTGGAGGAACTCTGCAGGGTCAGCCGTGCCGTCGTAGTGAGGAGGCAAGTCTGGCTTGAACTTGCCGGGCCACGCGATGCTGTGTAGCTCGGTGGTGAAGGCGCGGCAGCCTGCTATGGCCACGGGAGGCCTCGGGTGATGGGGAGCTTGGTCTTGCATGTCCCCACGCGCAGCAGCTGGGTGCAGCGCGGGGTCTTGACGCGCGGGAGTAGGAGCATGGTCGCGACGTGCTGGAGCAGGGAGCGCCCGGGCAGCTTCTTGCGGGCGGGGGACTTCTTGACAGCTCTGCTCTTGACGCGCTGGCGCCTGACAGAGCGGGTTCCGCCCAGGGGCCACGTGCCTTGGATCCATGGCGTCTTCTTGAGGAGGAGGCGGCCGGGGCGCCGCCAGAGCCTCGTCGCCCGTGCGGGGCGGGGTGTGGTGTAGTGGAACGGACGGCGCAGGAGATCCCCCTGCAGCGCGGACGAGCTCGGCGACGCGGTCGAGCCATTCTTCGTAGACGTCGTCGACGGTACGGTAGTGCAGGAGCTCGTTTGCCGCGATGAGTGCAGCCCGAGCCTCCATGGGCGCACGGAGCACGCGATACGAAGAACCAGCTGGGGTGAGCGAGGGAGTTGCGGTGCGACCGTCTTGCCGCACGGATGGATGCTGAGACGATGTTTGCTGTTCGTCCCCCGCCGGGCCGATGGCGGCGTTGACGGAAGGTGACGGGGAACGGCGTGGATGCCCGCCGACAGGGGCCGTCTGGGCGACGCGGGAAGCGAGTGCAGCCCGGCGCTCGGCGCGGGCCCGACGAGCGTCAGACATGGGCGTGATGGTCGGAGGAGAACGGGGTGGTGGAAGACGAATTCCGGCGCACCCCTACCTGGTGCGCAAAATGTCGGATTTCGGGTTTCGGCAGACCCTTGAGGTTCGAACACTGGGGTGCGCGTGGAGATTTCGCCTCCTACCTACCTGCACCCCTCCGCCATGCTAGGATCTAAAACTAAGGAAAGAACAACACAAGAGACACAGGGTTTATACTGGTTCGGGCCACCGTTGTGGTGTAATACCCTACTGCAGTGTGTGGTGTGGTGGATTGCCTCTTGGGCTGATGATGATGAACCATACAAGGAAGAACAGCCTCGCGAGGGTCTGTTCTTGGCTGGGGCGATGAACTGCTCGGTGGAGTTCAGTCACCTTCTATCTCTCTCTCTCTGCCTCCAGCCAACCGACCGAACCCCCTCTCTCTTTTGCTCTGTGGGTGGCTGGTCCTATTTATAGAGGCCCTGGTCCTCTCCCCAAATATCGAGCGGGAAGGGAGCCAACATTGGCGGGCTAATTTGAAGGGGGACAGCTAGTATCAGCTATCCTGACAAAAGTAGTCTTCGCCTGCGCAAAGCTCTGGTGATGACGCCGTCTTGGGCTCCACGATGACCTCCGTCTCGTAGTCCTCCTGGTCTTGGTCTCGTTGCACCAAAATGGCAACCTTTTCCTGATGCCTCGGTATTCCGCGGCTGCGCTTGCCCCCTTTGCACCAAAGAGGAAAGGAGGACGCTGCGTGGGCTGGCACCCACCTAGCGCCCTGAGTCGTCATGGCTTGCATCACGGGCACCTCGTGAGGTACCCCGCCTTGATCTCTTCGCCTCCTCGTGAGCCAGCCTGACGAGGCCGTGCCTGAGGAAGCTCCGCGTCGTCCGCCCCACGAGGCTTGGCCCCTCGCGAGGGTCTTGGGTTTGTGTTGGTGAAGACGGGTCGTGCTGGGCCCCCCTTTGAGCCACGCCGCAGGCCGCAGGCAGGCAAGTCTGGGGACCCCCGTTCCCAGAACGCCGACAGAAGACTTTGGAATTGTCAGCTTCCATAAGCACAACACAATGGTACTTGCCAAAGACAACTACCATATCAAGATCGCAAAGCATTGAGACAAACATGAGGTTGTATCCTAAGGACTCGACAAGCATGACTTTGTCCATGTGTCGATCCTTTGTGATCGCAACCTTACCTAGACCCAATACCTGACTTTTGCCTTTGTCAGCGAAGATGATATGCTACAGATGCGATGGTGATAAGGGAGCATCCATCAATAGATTCTTGTCACCAGTCATGTGATTTGTACATCCACTATCGAGGACCCACTCAGTGGCTTTGGGTTGATCATCCTGCAGATGAATTAGTGCAATTTACGAACTTCATATACTTCATCAGTGAATAATATGACATCAATTCATCAGATCAATTTCATCAAGCAAGAGAACAGATAAAGCAATATGAGGACGTGAGAAATGAAAGTTCATTTCTTCATGATTAGCCTACGTCCTTTCAGGCACATTCAGGTCTCCAGCAAATTCTTTAGACAATTACGTACGTCTGGAGACCTGACCCTGCAGAAGAGATTAGTTCTTTTTCTTCACCACCCACATCTGAAGGGGTGGCAAAGAGTTCATCACTCTGCGAGCTCCGTACGAGAAAGGTGGCATGGAAGCCAGTCCATTTCGTTTCACATAAGAGGCATTAGGATAAGCATATGAATAAGCAGAGAAATTCTTCGAGGACTTATGAACATAATGATTAGAAGAATAATGCTCATATTCATAGCCCTTAGCTCTTCCCTGTGAAACAGAGTTGTTAGCATGATGATATTCATATGAGGACTTTGACCTTTTTGAGGCATTTGGTCCATATGAAGAATTTGATCTGGTGTTCCTATTCTTCACAGGTGGTGTCTTGAGGACATTCACCTGAAGACTTTCAAGGCACCTTTTGGGAACCCAGATTTTCTTCATAGGAGGACTATTCCTGCAGGTAGTACCAACATATCTAGCAAATATTTCACCATTCTGATTTTTGAACACTTTATAGTTGGAGTCAAATGACTCATCATCAGAACGAGGAGATTCACATGCAAAGCCAGATAAGTTAGATGGATCAACTGGAGGTCCCTTTGCAGCAACCCATGAGGTTTTGGGGTACTGCTCAGGCTTCCAATATGTACCATCAGCATTGAGTTTCCTCTCAAAGGCAGTACCCTCTTTCCTAGGGTTCCTGTTGAGGATCTGCTTTTTAAGCACATCACAAAGAGTCTGATGCCCTTTGAGGCTTTTGTACATGCCTGTCATGTACAATTCCTTCAGCCCTGCATCTTCAGTGATACTAGCAATGTCCTCAGATGAGGAATTAGTGATAGCAGAGGCAGGTGAAGAATTTGAAACATTAGCAGCATTTGAACATTCAGGTGAAGAATTAGCAGATTCACGTTCAATGCACTTCAAGCATGGAGGAACAAATTCTTCCTGAGAAGCACTGATTTGTTGAGCAAGTAATGAATCGCGCTCCTTCTGAAGATCTTCATAACTCACTCTTAACTTTTCAAGATCTTGCTTTCTTTGAATAAATTCATATGAAAGCTTCTCATGATCAGATAAGAGAGTGTTATGATGACCTTGAAGGTTGTCAAACTTAGACTGAAGCCTCTGAAGACTCTCAGCCAAAGCTTTGGACTGATCCATTTCTTCTCCCAACATATCATCACTCTTATTTAGCATGTATTGAACTTCTTCCAAAGCTCTTTGTTGTTTAGTGGCAAGGGAAGCAAGTTTGACATAGCTGGGTCCAAATTCATCACCAGATTCATCATCGCTGGATTCAGATAGATAGCATTCAGTTACCTTAGCATCTTTTGCCATAAGGCATGATGCAGAAGATGATGATTATGATTCGAATGTCATCGCTTTGAGAGATTCCTTGAAGTCCTCAAACCAAGGATCATGACGGGTTCGATGACCTTCATAGACCTCAGAGAGATGGTCCCAGATAAGCTTCGCATGATCGAGATGCATGATATTCCTGAACTGATTCTGAGACAGACATGAGCAGATGACATCCTTTGCCGTGAGGTTGAGAAGAGTGTACTTGCGAATTTCATCAGCTTCCGCCATCTTGCATAGATCGGTCAGACCAATCTCAATGACGGTCCATAGCTCGCTGTTCATCGCCATGAGGCGCTTCTTCATCATGGCCTTCCACTTGGGATACTCGTGACCGTCAAAGATGGGGCATGACACAGTCTTCATTCCTGTGGTCGACATAACTAAAACTCCAGGCGGTTAAACCAAAATCACATAGAACAACGGAGTACCTTGCTCTGATACCAATTGAAAGTGCGTTATATCGACTAGAGGGGGGGTGAATAGGCGAATTTTATGAATTCTTCACTGAGGAATTTGTAGATGAGGAAATTACTTAGCGAAGAACTACTAGCATCGGAATAAGTACTCAAAAGTAAACATAACAGAGCACAAGCATAGTCATCATGATGAAATGAAAACAAGCACAAAGTACAGAAAGCGTAAACACAGGATAACACAGGATGAAGACAAACAGACTAAAGAAATTGAACTGAGGAAATTGAGAAAGTCTTCAGTCAAAGTCTTCAAACACAGATACGAACAAGCACTCAACACAGTTATGAGGAAATGAAAGAGTTGAGGAAATAGAACCAGTGAGCTTGGTGAAGACAATGATTTGGTAGACCAGTTCCAACTTTTGTCTTAGTTGTATGTCTGGTTGGAGCGGCTAGGTATTTAAACCTAAGGACACACAGTCCCAAACACACAGTCCTCACTGTATTCTCCTTGAGCCAAGGTCACACAGACCTCGCCCAATCACTTGTGGTAAGTCATCAGGTGACTTCCGAACCTTCACAAACTTGGTCACTCAGCGATCCACAATTCTTGTTGGATGCTCTAGACCTTGATGCCTAACCGTTTGGAAGAAGCACAGTCTTCAAAGGTAACAAGCGTCGGATCCACGTAGGATCAATCTCTTCAGTGATGCTCAATCACTTGGGGTTTGTAGGTGTTTGGGTTTGGTTTTTCTTCACTTGATGATTTTCGCTCAAAGTCCTCGGAGGATGGGATGTTCTCAAATGACAAGTGTCAGTTTCTCTCAGAGCAGCCAACCAGCTAGTGGTTGTAGGGGGGGCTATTTATAGCCTAGGGAACAGCCCGACATGATAAGACATAAATGCCCTTCAATGAAATAATCGTTAGGTGGGTAGATATTTTGGGACAGCTGGCACGAGGCACAGCAACGGTTGTAAATTTGAGTATCAAATTCCTCAGGGCTATCATGTTCCTCACTGTGTAGGTAATCCGCACTGGCGAATTCCTAACTCCTCAGTCAGAACAAATTCCTCAGAGACCAGAAGAACTTCGTCTCTATCACTGAAGAATATGACTGGACTGTATGAGATTTCCAATGTCTTCACTCGAAGGTATTGGTAGGTGTAGGATTTTGAGGTGAGCATCACATGGAAATTTTTCCTTAGTATTTCCTCGGCCCCCTTTAACAGTACGGTGTTTCCTATGACTCAAGAAAGAGAAAATGAAACTACGAAAAAAAACTATTCACGCTTCATGTTCCTCGGATGAATACCAAGTCTTCAGGATTGCACCAATTTCTTCACTTTCAGAGTCTTCAGAAAGTCTTCAGAAATCCAAAGTCTTCAGTTGAAGAACTTCATTTTTAGGGGTCGACTTTCTCTGTAAATATCAAACTCCTCATAGACTTATGGACATGTGTACACTCAAAAACACATTAGTCCCTTAACCTATAAGTCTTCAATACACCAAAATCACTAAGGGGCACTAGATGCACTTACACCAACAAGCGCTATCGTTTAACGCCCCTAGCTAGGCATAAAAGCAAGAATAGATCTAGGTATTGTCATCTTTGGTATGCAATCCATAAGTGGCTCTCATAATTGATTCATAAGGCAATTTAATTTTCTTTCTAGGAAAATGTTCCATTCCTTTCCTTAACGAAAATTGAAATCTAATATTTCCTTCTTTCATGTCAATAATTGCACTAGTCGTTCTAACGAAAGGTCTACCAAGAATAATAGGACATGTAGGATTGCAATCTATATCAAGAATGATGAAAATCTACGGACACATAATTCCTATTTGCAACAATAAGAACATCATTAATCCTTCCCATAGGTTTCTTAATGGTGGAATCCGCAAGGTGCAAATTAAAGAATAATCATCAAATTCATGAAAACTTAAAACATCACACAATGTTTTTGGAATCGTGGAAACACTAGCAGCCAAATCACACAAAGCATAGCATTCATAATCTTTAATCTTAATTTTAATAGTAGGTTCCCACTCATCATAAAGTTTTCTAGGAATAGAAACTTCTAGTTCAAGCTTTTCTTCATAGGATTGCATTAAAGCATCAACGATATGTTTAGTAAAAGCTTTATTTTGATTATAAGAATGAGGGGAATTTGACATGGATTGCAACAAGGAAATACAATCTATCAAAGAGCAATTATCATAATTAAATTCCTTGAAATCCAAAATAGTGGATTCATTGCTATGTAAAGTTTTGACCTCTTCAATCCCACTTTTATTAATTTTAGCATCAAGATCTAAAAACTCCGAATCATTGAGAAGCATTTTAACTAAAGTTGACTCATCTCTAGTCCCATATTTATCAAGATTCATATTGGAAAACAAAGATTTAATAGGAGACACATCAATCACTTTTAGATCTTCATTATTATTATCATGAAAACTAGAAGAACACGCTTTCACCACTACAAAAAAGTACACTTCCGTGATGATACGTGTTTGTCATAGTAGGTCACGTTTTCTGTCATGCATGTACATCCATGACAAATTTATGACAGAATCAAGATAGTCATACCTGTGGTGTCGTAGAAGTGTTGCATGACATTACCAAAATTATCATCACGGAAGTGTCCACTTCCATGACAATAAATCGTGCGTCACAGAAGTGCTTTCGTCAAGTGTGACTGACACGTGGCTTCCACCATAACAGAACGCCGTTAAGCTATCGGGTCCGGTTTTGGATCCGATAACCCATTAACAGCCCAGACCAATGGGGATTTAAATGGGCCAGCTTCACATAAAATTCTGATTGGCTGACGGAAACACGTGTCAGCTTCACGTTGGCATAGGTGTCACTCATCCAATGGGCGAAATGCGCCTACGATATGTTGACACATGGACCGGCTCAAAAGTGGCCCATAAAGTTTAAATGGGCCGGCCCAACTAAAGGCCCACAAGATTTTGCGGTCCATAATGGGCCGCCTTAGCAAAAGGCCCACGAGATTTTGCGTATCATAATGGTCCAGCCCAGCTAAAGGCCCATGAGATTTTGCGGGCCATAATGGGCTGGCTCAGCTAAAGGCCCACAAGATTTTGCAGACCATAATGGGCCGGGCCAGCTAAAGGCCCAACATTCTCAGTTAAGGCCCGTATAGCCAGTGTCAGATCGGCCCGTCAACGGCCTGTCCTAAACTTGTCATCATCGCGGCCCATGGTCACTTCTGGCCCGTTAACAGTCCACAAAGTATATGGGCCAAATTACGGCCCGCTGTATTTCCGGCCTGTTAAAGGTCCTCCTTAATTTGGGCCCATTTACAAGCCATTGAAACTTTCGGCCCATAAACGACCGTGAAGGATTTGGGTCTTATTCGGCCATGTCTGACATTCGGCCTATTAGAGGCCCACTATAGATTTGGGCCACTTTCGGCCCGTTAGAGGCCCACTATAGATTTGGGCCACTTTCGGCCTGTTGTGATTTTCGGCCTGTTAATGTCGGACGAAATCCATGGGCCATATGTGGCCCAACGTCACATCGGGCCCATTAACGACCCATATAAAAATGACGATAATCTAGCCCGACCGAACTTCCGGCCTGTTAAAGGCCCGTGTATTAGGTCAGCGCATTTACGGCTTGTCCGAATTTCGTCCTGTGAAAGATCTGCATCGTAAATGGGCTACCATTTCGGCCTGCTAAGACCAGTGGGTTATTTGGCACAATCAGGGCCCAATCTCACTTTCGGTCTTTTAAAGGCCCATGTTTTTTATGGGCTCGAGATATTTACACCTGTAAACGGCCTATTGTTACTGAGGGCCCAAATTATGTTTAGGCATGTTAAAGGCCCACTATGGGCACAGGCCTACCAGAAAAATATGAAATCTTATGCTAATTTAGGCCTAGATATTTTTAGTGGGCTACATGCAAATTTCGGCCCATAATCGTTTTTAGCCCAATTGGAATGGGCCCGACGAATGTTGGCATGTTGGGCTCCTACGAAGCTTTCAGCCGAATACATTACTAAGATAAACCTACACTATACAAAAATAGCGTCGTAATTATTGCAGCCTTTGGCAGCATCATAAATGTTGTATCACAACAAAATAAATTCCAACCATACAACAAAAGGCCTATTGGCATAAAGTTTATAGTCCTTGCAGATAAAAGCACCATCAGATGTATAGAAGCACATATCATTTGACCTGAGTGCTAATGTTTCAGGCTGTAGAATCTGATGGAGCAACACGATCTTCACCTTTTTCCGCCATTGCTCTTGAACAACAAAGCAAATGTCTGATAGTCTGGTTTCAAAACCATTCATATCTTGACGACATTTGTCAACCACTATTCTTGTTTCCAAAACGACATCCATTAGGGATTGGACTTGTGTCTGGAGCACAGATATATCACTCTGTCTAGCAGGAAGATTTTGTTCAGTGGGCGATTTGGACGAGGTTACCTTGACAACCAACCCAGAATTACGCAGGAAGGTGCTTTTTGCATTGTTAGTGGAGATATATTGACGCACTACAACAAGAGGTGACATTGTGCTTGTGGTAGCCTCGTCACCTTCAGGTGGTTGTGGTTGTTCAATCATTTTTTCCATAGCTTCCTGAAAGTTTGAACTTGTAGATTAGTGTACCAGAAAAGTTACTAATGAGACAAAAACAAACAAAGTAGGTTACACGTTTATACATAACTTATTTTGGTGAACTACTGTAATACATTAGCATGTATTGTAGTGCCAACCACATAATAAAATCACTTTCAGAACATATGTCCATGTAGCATGCCTACTGTATTGTCTATTTCCTCACATTCATTGACATCTAAGGATAAAGAGACATGGTTTAAAGTAGGATGAACATAGTATGACATCATTCATATCATGGGCAAACAGATATAAAACAAACAGGCTATTTTATCATTGTGTGCGCACATGAACATAACAACTAGAATACAGATCAAGACCAAAGGAATATCCGTCATCTCTTTTAAACCATGTAAGGTGAAATGATACGTTAAGAAAACTGTGTATAAAAGTGAACAGAGTAACTGACATTGGCTGCAAACCAAGTAGTTAAATGAACACATCACAGTACCAATCAGTTCAAAGGCAGGAGGAGTAAGGACTTACAACAGCGGCTTGAACTGGTGTGCTCATGCCCTTCATCTTGCTGGTGTGGCAATCCTCGAAGATTTGCACTGCATTCGGTTCAGGTTCTTTTTGGTCCGCACAGGCTTTCCTCTGTATTTGGAACAAGTCAATATAGATACGATAATATGGCACAAAAAAAAGAAGCAGCAGCTATTTACAAGAGCCTCGCAGTGTACAATATAGCTACGAGATCCTGTTGTCTGTTGTAATTTCACTTTAGAACGGTTGGTCTTGTTCTTCAAATAGTTAGCCTAGAAGAAGATACACTTGTAAGGCACATACATAAATACAAGTTCAATATGTGGTCTGATCAAATACATATAGCCTACCTGATACTTTGGATCAGACCGGTGTTTAACGAGGGATGTCCAGTCTTCATCTGTAATATATTCCACTGGTGATGTTTGGGCGATTTCATTGTTAGCATTGCCTTCAAAGTGAGATTTTCTAAGGTGGTACCGATACTGTCATAGAGCAGACTGAAAAACATGAGTGCATGCTTGTTTAGTTGCATCATCTTTCGGATCCAACTTGAACCTCATCTATTGAAAGAAGAATGTGAGTCTTATTAGGAGGAAGCTAGAAAGTATGGGACAGAGCAAGACAATATTACTAATTGCGATGAATTACATTACTTACGGATAAATGGTCAAGGAAGGTGTTAAACTGGGTATTGTCTTTCTCATTCCTGTACTAGATCCACGTTGGGAGGATACGTGCATGACACCTAACAGCAACGGCTACCTCTGATACTAACTTGGCTGACTCTGTAGCATCACGTGGCCTTTTTAAACCTGCCTCAAAATGAATCTCCATTCTTCCTCCTTTAGATTTTGCTAATCTGTCAAGCATTATCCCTGATGTCTATTTCCGCTTGCATCATGGTGCTAGTTCAACAACGAATATGGAAAGTGTTAGTGTACATCAAACTATGAGAGTACATATAAAGGAGCATGCAACTGCAACTTGACTCGGTCAGGTACTGTCTTGGTGTTGATGCTCATGAGGTTCATCTGATCTTGCTAAGTCATGTTGTGTCAATAGTGCTTCGGAAGTAGTGTTAGGTGTGAAGGCAGCTTGGGTACTGGCCAGTTCCGGAGCAAATGAACGAGTAACTCGCTGAGATGCTGGTACAGTTGAAGCGGATGCTGCAGCTGGTGGAGCAGGTGATACTGTGTTTGTAGATTTAGCCGGTGGACTTGGACCTTCTACTGCACTATAAGTACCAACAGAATCTGGACGTCAAATCCTTTTCTGTTTCTCCCGACGAGTAACACCACTCCCTAATATATTATTTTCCTTGCTCTTTTTTGACTTTGCCATGTGAAGCCGTACCCACAACACAAAAGAATAAAATCGCTCTTTATAACTCATTGATACATGATACAGACAAGCAATATTTTGATGTAAGACAACTGTATGAGGATGTAATATGTAAGAAAAACAGGACGGCATGACATATTCACAGCTACGATGTGCAAACTAAGCAGAAGGATTTTCAAGAAAATAGAAGTATTGCAAGCTAGACACCATATAAAAGATGCAACCAATATTACTCTACCAAGTTAAAAGTGTCTTATCATAAGCAGCAATTCAAAAAATTAGAAGTAGTACAACATAGAAATCAATGCAAGATGCAACCACTATCAAATTGCCATGTTAAAAGTGTCCAGTCATGAGTGACTGATGCGGGATACACAACAGCAGTACTTTGATGTAAGAACATGGTATGATAGATAGATGCAGTGTATTCTAGACACAGAATGTCATGTCATATGCACATGTATAATGTATAAAGTCAGCAGGTGCAATTTAATCAAAATAGAAGAAATACAAGCTAGACAACATATGCAACATGAAACCAATTATCACACTGTCAACTTAGAGCAAGCACCTGCAATGGTGGAGTATGGGAGATGAACTCATCATGTAGACTTGGGACTTCAACTTCATTAGCAATAACAGTGGCAAATCTAGAGACTCTCTATTTGCGTCGGTGCGGAGGACCACCAACATCCCCTAACTTACTCTTTTCCTTCCTATTTTCTGATATTGCCTTATGAAGTCAAAACCACAAGAAGATGAATAAAATTAGCTCTGCATAACTGGTTGATGCATGATACAGATGAACACTACTTTGATGTAAGGCAAGCGCATGATAGGAGGATGGAAAATATACAAAAATACAGTGTTTCATATTCACATGTACGATAGGAGGATGGAATATGTATGAAAAAACAGTAAGCGGAAGGCATTTTCAACAAAATTAGAAGAAATGATAGCTAGGCACCATATGAACATGCAACCAATATCACTCTATCAGGTAAAAAGTGTCTCGTCGTAAGTGCCATTTCAAGAAATTAGAAGCGGTACAAGCTAGAAGACAATGCAAGATGCAACCTACATCACAGTCCCAAGTAAAATGTGTCTTATGGGTAAGTGATCGTTGCAGGTATAAGTTGTAAGCTACGCAGATGCAATTCAACATAATCAGAAGCAATACAAACTAGAGATCATACGAAAAACGCAACCACATATAACAGTTCCAAGTTAGAGCAAGCACCTGTGATGGTGGAGTAGGGGAGATGTGCTCATCATGTACACGTATGTTCTAGAAACAGGAACACATGTCATATCCACACGCATTATGTGTAAAGTAAGCAGACGCAATTCAACAAAGTTAGAAGCAATACAAGCTGGACATCATACGCAACATGCAACCACATATAATAGTGTCAAGTTAGAGCAAGCACCTGTGATGGTGGAGTAGGGGAGATGTGCTCATCATATACACGTATGTTCTAGAAACAGAAACACGTGTCATATTCATAGGCATTATTGGTAAAGTAAGCTGATGCAATTCAACAAAGTTAGAAGCAATACAAGCTAGACATCATACGCAACATGCAACCATATATAATAGTGCCAAGTTAGAGCAAGCACCTGTGATGGTGGAGTAGGGGAGATGTGCTCATCGTGTACACAACTACGTTGACTGTCTAGCCTTGCGTTGTCTTGCAAATCTTGTTGGGAGGATGGCGGAGTAGAATTTGTAGAGAACCTCTGTTTCAGTTGCTCTGAAGGACCACCATCATCCAATGCCTTGCCAATTTCCTTCAGCTTTATTGATTTTTCATTGTGAGGTCAAACCGACAAGAAAAAGGAATATAATTCACTCTTCAGAACTCATTCATGCATGATACTGACGAACACTACTCTGATAAAAGGCAAAGTCATGATACGAGGATGGAATATGTATGAAAAAATGGGCGGCTTGACATATTCACACCTATGATGTGGTAACTAAGTAGAAGGCACTTCAACAAATTAGAAGCACTGCAAACTAGACACCATATGAAAGGTGCAATCAATATCACTCTGCCAAGTTAAAATTGTCTCATCATAGGTGGCGCTCATCAAACTAGAAGCAATACATGCTAGAAATCATATTCAAGACGCAAACCAATATCACACTACCAACTTAAAGGTGTTCCATCATAAGTGACTGATGCAGGATACACAAGAAGAGTAGTTTCATGTAAGAACATGGTGTGATAGACAGATATAGTATGTACCAAAAACAGGAAAGCGTGTCATATTCACACGTATCATGTGTAAGCTAAGCAGATGCAGTTTACACTAATTAGGAGCAATACAAGCTAGACACCATATGCAACATGCAACTAGATATCACACTGCCAAGTTAGAGCAAGCATCTTGGATGGTGGAGTACGGAAGCAGAGACTTGGACCTTGTAATGCACTATCAGTACAAGGAGAATCGGTACGGATGCTCCATTTATGTTGCTGAAGAGGACCACCATCATCGCCGTCCTTCCTCTTTCTTGATTTTGCCTTGTCAAGTCAAACCCACAAGAAAAAGGAATAAAATTTGCTCTTCAGAACTCATTGATGCATGATACTGACGAACACTACTCTGATGAAAGGCAAAGTCATGATACGAGGATGGAATATGTACGAAAAAATGGACGGCTTGACGTATTCACACCTATGATGTGGTAACTAAGCAGAAGGCACTTCAACAAATTAGAAGCACTTCAAACTAGACACCATATGAAAGGTGCAATCAATATCACTCTGCCAAGTTAAAACTGACTCGTCATAGGTGGCGTTCATCAAACTAGAAGCAATACATGCTAGAAATCATATTCAAGACGCAAACCAATATCACACTTCCAACTTAAAGGTGTTCCATCATAAGTGACTGATGCAGGATACACAAGAAGAGTAGTTTCATGTAAGAACATGGTGTGATATACATATATAGTATGTACCAAAAACAGGAAAGCATGTCATATTCACACGTATCATGTGTAAGCTAAGCAGATGCAATTTACACTAATTAGGAGCAATACAAGCTAGACACCATATGCAACATGCAACCAGATATCACATTGCCAAGTTAGAGCAAGCACCTTGGATGGTGGAGTAGGGAAGCGGAGACTTGGACCTTGTAATGCACTATCAGTACAAGGAGAATCAGTATAGATGCTCCGTTTACGTTGCTGCAGAGGACCACCATCATCGCCTTCCTTCCTCTTTCTTGATTTTGCCTTGTCAAGTCAAACCCACAAGAAAAAGGAATAAAATTTGCTCTTCAAAACTCATTGATACATGATACTGACAAACACTGCTTTCATGTAAGGAAGCCGCATGATAGGAGGATGGAATATGTATGAAAAACAGGACGGCATGACATATTGACATGTATGATGTATAAAGTGTAAACTAAGCACAAGGTCCTTGAACTTGTTAGAATCAATGCAAGCTAGAAACCATATGAAAGATGAAACCAATATCACTCTGCCAAATTAAAAGGGTGCCCTAACAAATGTATTTTACCAAATTAGAAGCAATACATGGCAACAGGCTAGAAATAATATGCAATATGCAACGGATAAAGGTGACTCATCGTAAGTGATTGATGCAGGATACAGAAGAGAGGTAGTTTCATATAAGAACAAGGTTAACACATAGATGTAGTGTGTACCAAAGATAGGAAGGCATGTCATATTCATAGGTATAATGTGTAAACTAAGCAGATGCAATTTAGCCTAATTAGAAGCGTTACACTGTAGCGACTCGACCTCAAACGGTCAAGTCTTTGTGCTTCAGTGTCATCCCTGGATCGGTAATGCTGGCACACACAATACTCGAGGATTTATAACAGAGTAGCAATCACACACTTATTACATCGAATGTCTCAAAAGAGAACTTATTACAATAAATATGGCTTAAGGCCATCTAATACGATAACAGCGGAAGGGTTGGACGATAAAGTGAGTCCATCAACTCCAACGGCATAGCTGAGCTGCACGGAAACGACCTAACGAACCTTACTCCTCGTCTGAAAAGTCTGCAACATAATACGTTCCAGCCCAAAAACAGGTCAGCACATGGAATATGTTGGCAATGTAACACAGTAGAGCAAGAACAGAATAATGCTATCACTACATGCATATTTGGCTGGTGGAAAGCTCTATGGTTATAGTTTTACGAAAAGCCAATTTTTCACTACAACAAAGGAATAGATTTTATTTAACTATCATGGTAGTTGAACATCATTGAGAAGGTTCCTCCAACTCAATCCCAATTAAAAGTAATTATCAACCCAACAATATTAATTTAGAGTGATGAGATACATATGATAATCCAAGTACTAGATACTCAAGATTTGTCCATAACCGGGGACACGGCTAACCATGATTAGTTTATACACTCTGCAGAGGTTTGCACACTTTTCCCACAAGACCCGATCTCCTCCGTTGGATTTCTCGCACTATCGGGTGTTTGAGAAATGGATGACCGAGACACGGTCTTTCAGAAACATTAACTCCTTACTTCGGCCAGACCATACCAACCTACATCCCTCTACCTGCTGATCCACCTCTTCAGGAGCTCATGCAACTTACTCAACTATGCTAGAGCCCATAATAGCATGTGGCTACACACGGAAGTTTCTAGCATGAAATATCTCAGTTCCCTTTGAGCCTGGGTGGCGGACCTTAGGATTATCACACGGGTACTCCGGGATATCCTAGGACAACACTGGATTCTCCAGGTGCCCAACAAACAATCCACCCAGATGTGTATTCAAGTTGCCACCTTAAGTTAAACCATTAATTAATAATCTCACATCTGTCATGGATTCACTCGCCCAAACCACGTCTACGAGCATAGCATAGCAATATAAGCAGTACGTAGAAGTAACTCCCAAGGGTTTGATAATAACAAGGCAATAGGTTCTACCTCATCAACTACTTCCCATCCCACATGTTAAACGCATCCTAATCATGCAATGTTTGAGGATTGGAGCTAATGCATAAAAACTGGGTATGAAAAGAGTATGATCAAAGTGTTACTTGCCTTGCTGATGATCCGCAAAACCTAGAGACTCATAGTAGCACGCTTCACACTCCGGGTGTTCTATCGCAAACAAACAATAGCATGCATAAGCAATCAAGCGAAGAAGCACGGGTAAAACTCAAATAAGAAGATCTAACCAGAAAGTTCAACTTAAGAACTCCGGTTTGCAAAAAAGAATCAAATCAAACGGAGCAACGAAACTCAAACTGCGAGAGAAACAAGATCCGATTACTAATCTGAGCCTAAGTCAAATTTTACAGTACCAAAATATTGTTCAAGTTCATTAAACAGAAAGAGGGTTTCGAGACGAAGATCTAGGCGCTTGAATTGCCTGATTCCGATAAACGAGCGAAAACATGAACTAAAACAAAAATCGAAATAGAAATCACGATCGAAAATAATCACGGAAAAACCGAGAAAAAGAAAAATTGACGAACTGGCTAACGAACGAGCGTTCGCTGTCTGCGGCTAACAAGTGAACACTGTTCGTCAAAACAAACGTACGGACGAACGTCCGCTAAATAAACTAAACCGAGAAAAAAACTGATCTATTCTAAAAAACTGGATCGGTTTTTTTCTCTCAAAACCGGCGGTGGCGAGGCGACTACCTTGGCGGGGCTCCAGCGAGGTCCGGCGGTCTACGCGGGGTCCGGGTGGGGCTGCGGGGCGGCGGGTGATGCGGCGCGGCAGCGGGAGGTGCGGCGTGGCGGGTGAGGTGCGGCAGCGGTGCGGCGTGCGGCGGCGTGGCGCGGCAGGCGGCGGCGGTGCAGTGCTGTGGCGGCGGGGCAAGCCAGGCGGCGGGGTTGGCGGGTGGTGGTGTGGGGGTGCGGGCGGCGCTATAAAAGGAGGGGGGCTTGCTTGGGGAGGGGCAAGCGGCGCGGGAGAGTCCCGGCCGGACTCGGCTTCGGGCGGCGGCGGCCTCCCGGTCTCTTGGAGGGAGACGAGGCGCGGGGAGGTGGGCCGGCTCGGCTGGGCTCCGGCCCAGTCAGGCATTGGAGATTTTTTTTAATAATTTCTCCAAAACTTAAATAAATTCTAGAAAATAAAATAAAAATCTAAAAATGCCAAAACAAAAATTTCACCGTCCAAATAAAATATTTAGAACAAGATGAACATTTTCTTGGCCCTAAAATGCAATTTTGAAAAACGTGCAATTTTTCTAATTCAAATAAAATAGCAATAAACTCCGAATAAAAATCAAATATTTGATTTTAATATGTTTCCTCCAATATTTCATTTATTTTGGAGAAGTCATATTATCTCTTCTCATATATTTTAGTATGAAATATTTTCGGAGAGAAAAATAATTAAAACTAAAAATCCTCGTTTCAACATTTGATAAAACTCAAATATGAAAACAGGGAAATCCCCAACTCTCTCCGAGGGTCCTTGAGTTGCTTAGGATTTCGAGGATCGCGAAACGAAATGCAGCAAAAATATGATATGCAGGAATGATCTATGTATAACATTCCAAATTGAAAATTTGGGATGTTACAAACCTACCCCCCTTAAGATGAATCTCGCCCTCGAGATTCGGGTTGGCTAGAAAATTGGTGTGGGTGGTCTTTGCGAAGGTCATCCTCTCGTTCCCAGGTGGCTTCATCCTCGGTATGGTGTCTCCACTAAACTTTGCAAAACTTGATAACCTTGCTACGGGTGACTCGGCTGGAAAATTCAAGAATTCTGACTCGCTTCTCCTCATAGGTCAAATCACTGTCCAACTGAATCACCTCCAAGGGCACTGTATCTCTTAGCGGTATATCGGCCATCTCAGCACGACACTTCTTCAGCTGTGAAACATGAAACACATCGTGAACTCCTGACAGTCCTTCAGGTAACTCCAACTTGTAGGCAACTTCTCCCATACGCTCCAAAATTCGATACGGTCCTACAAATCTCGGGGCTAACTTTCCCTTAACTCCAAAATGTTTCACTCCTCACAGGGGTGACACTCGCAGATATGCTTTATCTCCAATTTCATAGGTTATTTCCTTGCATTTCAAATCTGCATAACTCTTCTGTCTGGGCTGAGCTACCTTCAATCTATCTCGGATCAACTTAACCTTTTCTTCTGACTCCTTGATCAAATCTGGTCCAAACAACTGTCGGTCTCCAACTTCATCCCACATCAACAGTGTTCTGCACCTTTGTCCATACAGGGCTTCGAACGGTGCCATCTTCAAACTGGCTTGATAGCTATTGTTGTATGAGAACTCCGCGTAGGGCAAATTGTCATCCCAACTAGATCCATAATCTAGTGCACAAGCTCTCAACATATCCTCCAGAATCTAGTTGACTCTCTCGGTCTGTCCATCCGTGTGCGGGTGGAATGCTGTACTAAACTCCAATCTCATTCCCAAATTCTGGTGCAGTTGATGTGAAAACTTTGATGTAAACTTTGTTCCTCTATCTGATACAATTGTCCTCGGAACTCCATGTAGACATACGATCCTCGTCATGTATATCTTGGCCAACTTCGCACTTGTATAGGTGGTTTTCACTGGGATAAAGTGAGCCACTTTGGTTAAGCGATCAACTACTACCTATACAGAATCATATCCTGATTTGGTCCTGGGTAATTCGGTGATAAAATCCATGCCAAGTTTATCCCACTTCCATTCGGGTATCGGCATAGGTTGTAACAATCCTGCTGGCTTTTGATGCTCAGCCTTCACTCTCTTACATACATCACATACGGCTACATACTCGGCAATATCCTTCTTCATACCAGTCCACTAGAAATGTTCCTTCAAATCCAAATACATCTTGGTGTTTCCGGGGTGTATCGAGTATGGTGAGTCATGAGCCTCCTGAAGTATTAACTTCCTGATCTCTGTGTTATTGGGCACATAAATACGGTCCTCAAACCATAAGGTGTCGTGCTCATCCTCACGTAAACCTTTGGCCTTTCCTTTGCCCATTCTCTCCTTTATCTTAGCAATCTCTTTGTCATCCTTCTGAGCTTCTCGAATCTTTCCTAACAATGTCGATTGAACTTCCATTGTTGCAACAAAACCTCTGGGAACAATCTCCAATCTTAGTTCCCTGAGATCATCTACTAACTCCTTTGGCAATCCCGTGCTCACTAGGGTATTAGCATAACTCTTCCGGCTCAAAGCGTCTGCTACGACATTGGCCTTGCCTGGATGATAGTGAAGCTTCATGTCATAATCCTTTATAAGCTCCAACCATCTCCTCTGCCTAAGGTTCAACTCCTTCTGTGTGAAAATGTACTTCAAACTCTTATGATCCGTGTACACATCACAACGGTTTCCAATAAGGTAATGTCTACAAGTCTTCAACGCATGCACTACTGCTGCTAACTCCAAATCATGCGTGGCATAATTCAATTCGTGCGGTTTTAGTTGCCGTGAGGCATACGAAACAACTCTTCCGTCCTGCATAAGCACACTTCCAAGCCCTAGGCGAGAGGCATCGCAATACACTTGAAACTCCTTGCGTATATCCGGCAGAATCAACACTGGGGCTGTAGTTAAACGTTTCTTTAACTCCTGAAAACTTGCCTCACATTCTTCTGTCCATTTAAATTTGGTATCCTTCTTCAATAACTCCGTCATTGGTTTCGCAATCTTGGAAAAATTCTCAATGAATCTCCGATAGTATCCTGCGAGTCCAAGAAAACTGCGGATCTCGCTAACTGAAGTGGGTGCCAACCATCTAGTGACTAACTGAACCTTGGTGGGATCTACTGCTACACCTTCTCCTGATATAACATGTCCAAGGAATCCGACTTCCTTCAACCAAAACTCACATTTGCTGAACTTGGCATACAACTGGTGTTCCCTGAGTTTCTCGAGAACTAAAAGCAAATGCTCTTCATGCTCCTCCTCATTCTTCGAGTATACCATTATATCATCAATGAACACTACAACAAACTTATCCAAATATTCCATGACACCTTGTTCATCATGCTCATGAAATAGGCAGGGGCGTTAGTCAGTCCAAATGACATGACCGTATACTCATACAACCCGTACCTGGTGGTAAATGTTGTCTTTGGTATATCCTTCTCTCGAATCTTTAGCTGGTGATATCCAGATCGTAGATCGATCTTTGAAAACACCTTAGCTCCTTGCAACTGGTCAAACAAATCATTGATCATCGGCAGTGGGTATTTGTTCTTGATCATCACCTCATTTAACGCGCGATAATCAACAACCATTCTTAGAGACTTATCCTTCTTCTCAACCAAAAGCACTGGGGCTCCCCATGGTGATGAACTCCATCGAATGTAACCTTTCTCCAATAACTCCTTGATCTGCTTCTTGATCTCCTCCAGATCATTCGTGGGCATCCGATAGGGTCTCTTTGATATAAGCCAGGTGCCTGGCAACAACTCTATCAAAAACTCGGTGTCTCGATCCGGTGGCAAGCCTAATAACTCCTCTGGAAAAAAATCCGGGTAATCCTTCACTACAGGCACTTCCTCCTGAACAATTCCCGCGAGGGTATTCACTTGGCTACTCCTAAGCGCATGCCTAGATATGTACTTAATCCTTTTTCCCTCAGGGGTGGTTAGACAAATTGACTTACTAACACAGTCAATGCTTCCTCCATACTTTGACATCCAGTCCATGCCTAATATCACATCCAATCCTTGTGACTCCAAGATTATTAGGTCGGACGGGAAAACATGGCTACCAATGGTTAAGGGTATCTGGTCGCACCATCGACTAGCCATATACTCTGCTCCAGGTGAACTTACTAATAGAGGGGTCCTAAGGGTTTGGGTTGGTAGTTTAAACTTATCCATGAATCCCCTTGATATGTATGAATGTGATGCACTAGTATCAAAAAGAACAAGGGCGGTAAAAGACTTAACCAAAAACTTACCAATAACTGTGTTTGGCTGCTCTTCAACCTCCTCCACGTTAACGTGGTTCACTTGTCCTTTATTGAATGGATTGGGCTTCTTTCCAGCGCTCCCATTACCGTTTCCATTCTTCGTTTTAGGGCACTCCGTGGCATAGTGTCCAGTCTTCCCGCACTTGAAACAAGTAATGTGGCTTAGGTCTCTCTTGGAGGGTGTGGCTGGATTGGAACGGTTTTGATTGTTGCTTGCTCCATTCCCATTCCCATTCCTTGGGCCAGTATGATTATGGGTACTTCCTCCATTGTGGGTGTGGCCTCCATGGTTATGAACAAGTCCACCCGAGTTAGGGGTTAGGCGAGGCTTCTGCTAAGCTCTTGAATTATACCTTCCTTGTCCATACTTCCTCTTACGGCTCTCAATCTGCTGCTGCTTCCCTTCAATCCTAAGAGCCTTATCTACCAACTCCTGGTAGTTGTTGAATGATTCCACCATCAACTGCATGCTCATCTCATCATTCAGCCCTTCCATAAACTTCTCCTGCTTTGCGGCATCTATGGCCACATCGTCGAGGGCATAGCGAGATAACTTGCTAAACTCATCCACGTACTGAGCCACAGTACGGTTCCCCTGGCGTAAGTTGCGAAACTCACACTTCTTCATACTCATAGCTCCAGCTGAGACATGGGTTGTACCGAAAGCTTGCTGAAACTGGTCCCATGTAACAGTGGTTATAGGGTAGGTGGCAGTGTAATTCTCCCACCATGAGGCTGCTGGTCCATCCAACTGATGTGTGGCAAAACGCACCTTCTCAGCAAATGTACGTCCTGCAATGGTTAGCTCCCTTCCAATCCTGTAGAGTCAATCATCTGGCACTATCGGCTTGGTGCTACTGAAAAACACCGGCAGCTGCAACCTCAGGAAGCGGGCTATGTTGTCAACTGGTGGTGGTGGCGGTGGGTTGTTGTTGTTTTTTGACAGAAAGACTGTAAGGGAACCCCCTACAATATAATTGGTGCAACAAACCCAAATTGCAAGTACCATGCCTTGAACCTGGGTGGGTGGGAAGGCATCAGCCCCTTCACACCACTAGGCTATGCCTTAGTCTGCGTGGGTTGTTGTTGTTGTTGCCTTGGTTCTGGACTAACAACTGCATCAGGGTATTCTGCTGCTGGATAAACTGAGTGAGCTCCAGTGGGAAAGTAAATCCGGGGTCACGTCTTGGAGGCATCTGATGGGTTTAGAGGGAAGAGAATAGAATAGAATGAGGTCTAAGGAGGAAAAACACTACCCATATGCACATGAGACAAACACAATCATTTCACTCAATCAATCAAGCAAGGGCATACAATCAATCTAACTATTGTTACAAAAGTGCTCGGACTATACTATATACATGGTGGAATACTGCTAATGATGGGGTGGTCTACTGAAAATATTGCTCGGTTGAAGACTCCATAATGTCTGCTCCAGCTCCAGCTTCATAGTCATCATCTCTATCGTCGGGGTCCGAGTCGGTGTCGTCGATGATGATGTAGTCCTTAGGACGAATCTCCTTGGGTTCTTCGTCTTCTCCTCCTGGCGCGGGGTCTCCCATGAATACTCCTAGCTTCCTTTCCAGATCGTCATTCTTCTCCACTAGTATGACGATTTCCTCCTCATAATCTTCACGTGTAGCCTTGAGTTCTTCCTCCAGTTCCGTGATCCTAGTCATCGCCTTCTTCAGATCTATCATTCCAGCGCACATCCGGTTCTCCTAGCGACGAATGTGCTAGTTTAACTCCTGGATGAAAGCTGCAATTGATCTATCCTTCCTGGTGCTGATCATCTCCCATTGCTCGTCTCGGCGCCCACAAATATGGTAGATAGTATCCTTAAGCTCCTTATGGTAAACTTCTCCAATGCGTCCCATGGTGATTTGAGCTGCCATACTCTTTCCTAGACTCCAGGTTGGTGCATCAAAGGAAAAACTCTATGGACTTAGTGACTGGCGTGAATGTCCTTCCTGGAACTTGAACTTGAATCATCCATCGCTCCTCTTATGGTAAAGTGGCGTTGTAAGTCCTGGTGAAGCTTGGTATTCCAATGTTCAGGTACCTAGTGTAACATCCCAAATTTTCAATTTCGAATGTTATACATTAGATCATCATGCATATCTTATTTTCTTGCATTTTGTTCGATCCTAGAAATTTCACGCAACTCAAGGACCTTCGGAGAGAGTTGGAGATTTCGTTATTTTCATATTTGAGAGTTTTCTCGAATTTGAAAAGAGGATCATTTGATTTATTTATTTCATCTTCAATTATTTTTCCGATATCAAAAATATAAGAGAGGGAATAATATGACTTTCCCAAAATTGAGGAAAAATGAAGATTTAATAAATAGATCAAATTTTGTTTGCCGGAGTTTGTTTGTTTTCTTTGGATAGGGAAAAATGAGCATTTTCAAAAATTGCATTTTAGGTCCGTAGAAAAGTTCATTTTGTTCGACTCATTTTTAGGAGTCGGGGAAAATTTACTTTAGTAATTTTGGAGCCCGTTTAGATTTTCTTTTCTGTGTTTTTTCTGCGTGCGAAACCAATTTAGAAAAAAAATCCAGCAGGCCAGCCGGGCCAAGGCCCAGCCAGCCGACCAGGCCCCAGCCTCCCCGTCGCGCGCGCCAGCGCTAAGCAGGCGCCAGCCGCCGCCTCCACTACCGATTCCCAGGAGGAATCCTTCTAGGCCGAATCCTAGTAGGATTCTTAACCCCCTTTCCTTTGTTTCGTTTTCCTTTTCCTACTCTTTTTCTTGTTCCCTCCCCCAAGTAATCTCTCCCCTCCCCAATATAAATACCCCCACACCCCCCCCCTCTCCTCACACCAAAAACCCAAACCCCCTCTCCTCCCCAAGCCGCGCCCCACCCCGCGCCCCTCACCCGCCGCCGCCGCCCCTATAGCGCCGCCGCCGCCCTAGCACGCCGCCGTCGCCACCGTTCGCCCCGCCTCGCCGGAGGTAGCCCCGCGCCTCTCTTTTTCTTCCCCGCGGTTCGGTTCTTTTAAAAGAAACCGTTCCGCTTTTCTTTTCCGGTTTTTCTCTCTGATTCTTCGTTTCGGTTTCTTTTCCGAAACCCTAGATCGGTTTTCCGTTTTCTTTTTCGGTTTCTTTTCCGAAAACCCTAGATCGGTTTTCGTTCTTCTTTCGGACCGTTCGTCTCAATGAACGTGATCACCAATTATTCCCGGTTAACGACGCCAGTTCGTTTAACCGTTCGTCTCTTTCTTTTCGTCGGATTTATTCCGCGATCGCGATCTCAGATCCGATCTTCGTTCTAGTTTATCTTCTCGCCCGTTTATCGGAATCAGGTGATTCAAGCGCCTGGAGTTTCGTCTCGAAACCGCCGTTCCGTCTAATCAACTTGAACAAGTTTTTGCTATGGTAAAATTTGACCTAGTTTCAACTTGCTAGAACCGAGTTGTTTTCTTCCGCCGTTTGTTTTCCGTCGTTTGTTCGGTTCGTTCTTTCTTTGCAATCGGAGTTCTTAAGTTGAACTTTCTGGTTCGTTCTCTCGTTCGAGTTTTACTTGTGCATTAGATGAGTACTTATTGTGTGGTTACTATTGTTTGCTTACGATAGATTGACCGGAGTGTGACGAGTAGATCTATCAAGAGTTTTAAGTGCGAATCATCTTCATCTACATTGCAGGCAAGTTCACACTTTGATCATACCTTTTTCTACAACCCAGTTTTATTGCATTAGATCAATCCTCTCACATTGCATGATTAGGATCTAATTAAATTGTGGGATGGGAAGTATAAGAGGTAGTATCTATTACCTGTTTATTATCAAACCTTTGGGAGTTACCTCTACGTTTGCTTATTATGCCATGCTATGCTAGTAGACGTGGATTGGGTGAGTGATATCCATGACAGATGTGAGATTTATAATTAAGGGTTTATCTAAGGTGGCAACCTAACACACATCTGGGTGGATTGAGGCACCTGGGGTTACCAGGACTTGCCTGTTTTCTTGGACCGCCACCCAGGCCCAAAGGGATCATGAGATTATTCATACTAGAAACTTCCGTGTGCAGCCACAAGCCATTATGGGCTCTGGCATAGTTGAATAAGTTGTGCGAACTCTTACAGTGGTAGACTTGCAGATGTAGGGGAAAGTAGGTGTACCGGTCTACCCATCATAAGGTGCTAGCGCTTCTGAAAGACTGTGTCTCGGTCATCCATTTCTCAAACACCATGTAGTGCGAGAAATCCAACGGAGGCGATCGAGTCTTGTGGGGAAAAGTGCGCAAACCTCTGCAGAGTGTACAAACTAATCATGATTAGCCGTGTCCCCGGTTATGGACATCTTGAGTATCTAGTTCTTGGATTATCCTGTTGATCTCATCACGTTACTTAAATGAATATTGTTGGGTTTTAATGATGTTACTTAATTGGGATTGAGAATGCTGTCAACCATTCTCAATGTTCAACAACCACCATGATAGTTAAATAAATTTATTCCTTTGTAGTAGGGAAAAATTGGCTTTACGCAAAAACCTTATAACCATAGAGCTTTTCCACCAGCCAAATATGCATGTAGTGATAGCCTTTATTCATCATTCTCTATGGTGTGAATTTGCCAGTACATTCAATGTACTGACCCGTTTCGGGCTGCAACGTCTCATGTTGCAGGTTTCTTACGACGAGTAAGTGATACGTTAGGGTTACGATTTCTACACTCAACTTTGCCGTTGGTGTTGATGGGAATCCACAACCTTGTTACTTCCGCTATTTTGGATTGAGGTAATAGTATTTACGTTACTTTATACATGTGATTTACCTCTGTTATAAATCCTTCGAGTACTGTGTGTGTCAGCATACCGATCCAGGGATGACACTTAAGCACAGAGACTTGATCCATTCGGGTCGGGTCGCTACAAGATGGTATCAGAGCACATGTTGACTGTAGGACGTGACCCTAGAAACTGGCAAGCCCATAGCAAAGATTTTTCTCTACAACTTTCCCTTTCAAAAAGATCTTTTACCTCTCTTCTCTTCTGAGCTTATTCAAAAATTCCCTTTAGTGAGACCATACCCCTTTCCCCTTTTGACCACGAAGATTCGACTGATGAGACCACTCCAAGAAGTACAGGATATCAGGACAAGTAAGACCATTCGGAATGAAGAGGATTTTACCATACATTATGATAATGGAAACTACAGCTGTTGAAGACTCTGAAGACTAGGAGAATTTGAAGGCTCTGTAAAGAACCAGATTTGTATGACCTAGGAAGGCTACCCTTATGGAACTTGGCAGACTATGGAAGTTGTCAATACCCGAGATCAAGGTGTATCGGAGAAAGACTGAAACAAGGAGCATGAGAACTCAAAGTTTTGTCAAGAAAACCCTAAGGCAGGAGATATCAACTATGGAATGATAGCTCATGGAAATGACAAGAGCAGAAACACAGCTATCCAAGAAGTTATCTCCCGCTGATGCTATTGTCACCATGCTGAGTTAAGGATGCATGTCATCAGAATGGATTTGATGGAAGAAGGCTGATGGAGCACCTATTAGTAAGATGAAGTTTTAACCTTAGCCGGTGTATCACCAGGATCTGGAGTAGTACATCAAGAAGTTTAAGGTGGAGCTCCATGAAGCCGTATTAGACAAGGAAGCATTTCGTGAAGAACTCAGGAACCAAAAGCTGAAAGTAGCCAAGCTGGAGGAGCTACAACCTCGAGATACCGGAGATTTGTCAGGAACTGAAGGACAGTATGACCATGGTTCATGTGAAGGATGTTGAAACCAGAAGTTTGAAATGCAACTCCAGAATATTAAAGGATGTCACGAGAGATTTCACGTCAACAGAGATTGATCTGGCAAAAGAACTTGAGAAAGACAAGCATGATCGGAAGAAGCCATTGGAGGCATGAACAAGGCTTGAAGAGTTTGGAGACGTTGAAGATTTATTGACCTTTAGAAGACCAAACCCCTGTTATATACCTACGTTAGATGCGATTGTGAGCTGTCATTTGTTTGATGTTTTTCCGACAGCCACAATAAAATCTGTCTTTTCAAAACTTTTGTTTGTATTGTGTGTATCCCTCTCTATCTCTCTTATCTACCCCAAACCCATGGACCCAATAGAGGATGAATGAAGATGAGCTTATATTTTCTGGACCGATGAGTCAATTGGAGACGGACCAATGGATTCAGAACATGGAGGATCACATGAAGAATAACCCTATAGTTGGACATGATATGACCCAGCATGCTCTTCAGTGCTTTGAAAGAGGTGCTGCTACTTGGTGGAGGATATACCAAACCATGAATGGATGGCAAGGAGTAACCACTTGGAGAGAATTAAAGTTGACTCTGCAAAGATCTCACCTTGTGTCCCAGAAGTTGAAGCTTATGGAAAGGATATGAAGGAAACCTTGTGCATGCAAGATTTGTGGAGAAATCAGGACACACCCATAAAGAACACAAGGATGAATGCCCTAATTGTGAAGGAAGTCACCCAGTTGAAGAATGCCCAACTAGGCAGAATCACTTGTTTCTTGTGTGAAGGGACTACCCACTACCCTGCTCAGTGTCACATTTACCCCTTGGTACAAAGAACCATCCAGCAGAAGGAAAGAAGCAATGAAAGGAGCCCTCATGGAAGTTTTAGAAGAACCTGTGATGAAGAAAGAGGTGGAGGACACACCCAAAGAGGAACCAATTAAACCCTACACCAAGTCTTGCTATTCATGTGGAGAAGAAGGACACATCTCCCAGAATTGTATGAATGGGGATCTAGTAGATTCCGATAGAGGAAGTAGAATATGACCCACAGAAATAGAAGCCATGATGGTATGGAAAGGTCCAGAAAGAAGAAACCGATTGGATTCAGGAAGGACCTAAGTCATATCACCTGTTATAGGTGCAAGGAGTCAGGGCACTACCTCCACAGTTGCCCAAAAAGGAAGCCAAGAACCCAAGGAGGCTATATAATCACAAGAAAACCTCGAAACTTGTCAGATGTAATATGTTTCCGTTGTAATAAAGCAGGGCACTTTGCCAGAGATTGTCCGAAGGAGAAGGAGACTTGTGATAAATAGTTGAGTTTGTTATAGAGAAATATAGTAGAAGTGAGAACATTTTTCTTTTATATTGAGGTGTTGAGTTGAGACATGTAATGGAGAAAGCGAGAGATTGTAATCATTTGAGAATGAATAAAGTAGCATCGTTGGTACTGATATGGATTTTATGAGTTGTTACTCTATGAGGAAAGATGTTGACCATTTTTGAGGATATGAGAAATATGGTCTATAAAATATTGGAGCATTTTAAGGGTGGTAGTACCCTGTAAGAACCGTTGACCCCTGGAAAAGATAAGCATACTCCACTGAGTGGATTTCGGACAAAATGAAATACGAGTTTTCTCGATATGTGTGATACCCCAAGAGTATGTGGGATGAAGATGGAGACCGTCAGTTGTTTGGACCAAATGTGATCAAGGAGTCAGAAGAGAATGTTAAGTTGATTCGAGATAGACTGAAGGTAGCTTCAGTCCAGGCAGAAGAGTTATGTAGACTCAAAAACTCAAGGAGGTAGTCTATGAATTGGAGACATGAGCATGTCTTCACTGTTCCCTATGCGAGGAGTTAAACGGATTGGAGTTAAGGTAAAGTTAGCCCCGAGATTTGTAGGACCATACCGAGTTTTGGAGCGTATGAGAGAAGTGGCCTACAAGTTGGAGTTCACCCGAAGGACTGTCAGGAGTTCATGATGTGTTTCACATTTCCCAGTTGAAGAAGTGCCATGCAGAGATGGCCAATATTCCCTGTAAGGACGCTTGACCCTGGAAAGGATAATGATGTTCCACGAAGTGGAATATGGACTTCATAAGTATAAGTTTTTATCTCGGTAGAGTGGATATCCCACGAGGATGAAGAGATGAAGTACTATTGGATATAAAGGAGGTATGATGTTGGTAATATGGAGCAATGGCAACCCCATGACAAGTCTGAGTACTCACGTCTTGGTTTGGTGCCAATAGAAGGAAGGAAGACAATACAATTGGATGGATTTAAGAATACTAGGAAGTTGGAAGTTGGAATAATGATCAGTTGCCCGATGATAAGTTCAAGGACTACAAGTGATGAGATGGGCCATAACCCACAGGCCCCAGGACCTGCCAAGAAGCAAGCACACTCTTGCTGAAGGAAAAACCCTGGAAGAGGATATGCCCTTATCGATAGACGATCTTATAGGAGTAACGCAAAACCTGAGAGTTGTGAAGGAACGATAGATGTTTGTCTGGCTTGCAGAATTAATGGATTATTCCGAACTTGGTTCGTCGACGAGAGAAATTCTGCAATGCTTGTGAGGATGACCGAGTGTTACAATGCGAGATTCGCTAAACCGTATACAAGGTAATGATTTGGGTGCGGGATGGATTGATCACCATACCGACTTACTCTTATTATTCGCCTTGCTATATGGGATGGTAAATCTGAGTGACTTGCCTATAGTAGAGAGACGACGATATTAAACCTTGTTAAACCTTAGAATGGTATAGGTATTTTTCCCTTGTACACGGCAGTTGTGCCAACCGTAGGTTATACGGTGAGGATCAACCCAGACCCATTTCCTGCAGGAGAAACCATAAATTGTTGACCACCATGAGATATCGATAGTTGTTTAGTTTTGGCGCCAGACCCGTCAGCTAAGAAGACCCAATCTCGGAATAACCTTACCAAGAGAAAGGACAGAAGAATTGAGGAAAAGGTTATGCCACTACCGGAAGAGCCCGGATAAGAAAATTATCCTTACGATCTGAGAAGACCGGCACTGTCAAGAATAAGGATGGAGTATATGAGTTTTGATGGAACCGTAACCATGCTTCTAAGGGTGGTAGCACCCCAGACACCGTGAGATCGATGGATTTTGAGAAGAACCCCCAACCTAACCTTTTCTTGCTAGCCTCTCCGATCTCGAGGACGAGATTCCTTTTAAGGGTGGTAGGTTTGTAACATCCCAAATTTTCAATTTGGAATGTTATACATTAGATCATCATGCATATCTTAATTTTCTTGCATTTTGGTCGATCCTAGAAATTTCACGCAACTCAAGGACCTTCGGAGAGAGTTGGAGATTTCGTTATTTTCCATATTTGAGAGTTTTCTCGAATTGGAAAAGAGGATCATTTGATTTATTTATTCATCTTCAATTATTTTTCCGATATCAAAAATAGAGAGGGAATAATATGACTTTCCCAAAAATTAGGAAAAATGAAGATTTAATAAATAGATCAAATTTGTTTTCCGGAGTTTGTTTGCTTTTCTTTGGATAGAGAGAGATGCGCGTTTTCAAAAATTGCATTTTAGGTCCGGAGAAAAGTTCATTTTGTTCGACTCATTTTTAGGAGTCGGGGAAAATTTACTTTAGTAATTTTGGAGCCCGTTTAGATTTTCTTTTCTGTGTTTTTTTCTGCGCGCGAAACCGATTTAAAAAAAAATCCAGCAGGCCAGCCGGGCCAAGGCCCAGCCAGCCGGCCAGGCCCCAGCCTCCCCGTCGCGCGCGCCAGTGCTAGGCAGGCGCCAGCCGCCCCCTCACCCACCGCTTCCCAGGAGGAATCCTTCTAGGCCATCCTCGTAGGATTCTAGCCCCCTTTCCTTGTTTCGTTTTCCTTTTCCTACTCTATTTCTTGTCCCCTACCCCAAGTAATCTCTCCCCTCCCTATATAAATACCCCCACACCCCCCCTCTCCTCACACCAAAAACCCAAACCCCCTCTCCTCCCCAAGCCGCGCCCCACCCCGCGCCCCTCACCCGCCGCCGCCGCCCCTATAGCGCCGCCGCCGCCCTAGCACGCCGCCGTCGCCACCGTTCGCCCCGCCTCGCCGGAGGTAGCCCCGCGCCTCTCTTTTTCTTCCCCGCGGTTCGGTTCTTTTAAAAGAAACCGTTCCGGTTTTCTTTTCCGGTTTTTCTCTCCGATTCTTCGTTTCGGTTTCTTTTCCGAAACCCTAGATCGGTTTTCCGTTTTCTTTTTCGGTTTCTTTTCCGAAAACCCTAGATCGGTTTTCGTTCTTCTTTCGGACCGTTCGTCTCAACGAACGTGATCACCGATTATTCCCGGTTAACGACGCCCGTTCGTTTAACCGTTCGTCTCTTTCTTTTCATCGGATTTATTCCGCGATCGCGATCTCAGATCCGATCTTCGTTCTAGTTTCTTCTCGCCCGTTTATCGGAATCAGGTGATTCAAGCGCCTGGAGTTTCGTCTCGAAACCGCCGTTCCGTCTAATCAACTTGAACAAGTTTTTGGTAAAATTTGACCTAGTTTCAACTTGCTAGAACCGAGTTGTTTTCTTCCGCCGTTTGTTTTCCGTCTTTGTTCGGTTCGTTCTTTCTTTGCAACCGGAGTTCTTAAGTTGAACCTTCTGGTTCGTTCTCTGTTCGAGTTTTACCTGTGCATTAGATGAGTACTTATTGTGTGGTTACTATTTGTTTGCTTACGATAGATTGATCGGAGTGTGACGAGTAGATCTATCAAGAGTTTTAGTGCGAATCATCTTCATCTACATTGCAGGCAAGTTCACTTTGATCATACCTTTTTCTACAACCCAGGTTTTATTGCCATTAGATCAATCCTCACACATTGCATGATTAGGATCTAATTAAATTGTGGGATGGGAAGTAGATGAGGTAGTACCTATTACTTGTTTATTAACAAACCTTTGGGAGTTACTTCTACGTTTGCTTATTATGCCATGCTATGCTAGTAGATGTGGATTGGGTGAGTGATATCATGACAGATGTGAGATTTATAATTAATTTATCTAAGGTGGCAACCTAACACACATCTGGGTGGATTGAGGCACCTGGGGTTACCAGGACTTGCCTGTTTTCTTTGGACCGCCACCCAGGCCCAAAGGGATCATGAGATTATTCATACTAGAAACTTCCGTGTGCAGCCACAAGCCATTATGGGCTCTGGCATAGTTGACTAAGTTGTGCGAACTCTTACAGTGGTAGACTAGCAGATGTAGGGGAAAGTAGGTGTACCGGTCTACCCATCGTAAGGTGCTAGCGCTTCTGAAAGACTGTGTCTCGGTCATCCGTTTCTCAAACACCATGCAGTGCGAGAAACCAAACGGAGGCGATCGAGTCTTGTGGGGAAAAGTGTGCAAACCTCTGCAGAGTGTATAAACTAATCATGATTAGCCGTGTCCCGGTTATGGACATCTTGAGTATCTAGTTCTTGGATTATCCTGTTGATCTCATCACGTTACTTTAAATGAATATTGTTGGGTTTAATGATGTTACTTAATTGGGATTGAGAATGCTGTCAACCATTCAATGTTCAACAACCACCATGATAGTTAATAAAATTTATTCCTTTGCAGTAGGGAAAAATTGGCTTTACGCAAAACCTTCATAACCATAGAGCTTTTCCACCAGCCAAATATGCATGTAGTGATAGCCTTTATTCATCATTCTCTATGGTGTGAATTTGCCAGTACATTCAATGTACTGACCCTTCTGTGGCTGCAACGTTCTCATGTTGCAGGATTATCTTACGACGAGTAAGTGATACGTTAGGGTTACGATTTCTACACTCAACTTTGCCGTTGGTGTTGATGGGAATCCACAACCTTGTTACTTTCGCTATTTTGGATTTGAGGTAATAGTATTTACGTTACTTTATACATGTGATTTACCTCTGTTATAAATCCTCGAGTACTGTGGTGTCAGCATACCGATCCAGGGATGACACAAGCACAGAGACTTGACCCATTCGGGTCGGGTCGCTACACCTAGTGACTTCCTTCAAGTGTCGTCCAAAGGGTGCGTCTTCATCTGGTTGTGCAAACTTGTTCCTTGCATCCGCCATCCTAAAGAATAGAAAATGGAGAGGAGTCAGAAATAAGAAGAGAATAGTGATCTAGGGCTTTAGCTTAGTGGTCGTGTCCTACACTCAGTGTGTGCTCTGATACCATATTGTAGCGACCCGACCTCAAACAGTCAAGTCTCTGTGCTTTAGTGTCATCCCTGGCTCGGTAATGCTGACTCACACAGTACTCGAGGATTTATAACAGAGTAGCAATCACACACTTATTACATCGAATGTCTCAAAAGAGAACTTATTACAATAAATATGGCTTAAGGCCATCTAATACGATAACAACGCAAGGCTTGGAAGATAAAGTGAGTCCATCAACTCCAACGACATAGATGAGCTGCACGGCAACGACCTAACGAACCATACTCCTTGTCTGAAAAGTCTGCAACATAATACGTTGCAGCCCAAAAACGGGTCAGACATGGATATGCTGGCAATGTAACACAGTAGAGCAAGAACAGAATAATGTCACTACATGCATATTTGGCTGGTAGAAAGCTCTATGGTTATAGTTTTGCAAAAAAGCCAATTTTTCACTACAACAAAGGAATAGATTTTATTTAACCATCATGGTAGTTGAACATCATTGAGAAGGTTCCTCCAACTCAATCCCAATTAAAAGTAATTATCAACCCAACAATATTAATTTAGAGTGATGAGATACATATGATAATCCAAGTACTATATACTCAAGATTTGTCCAGAACCTGGGACACGGCTAACCATGATTAGTTTATACACTCTGCAGAGGTTTGCACACTTTTCCCACAAGACCCGATCTCCTCCGTTGGATTTCTCGCACTGCCGGGTGTTTGAGAAACGGATGACAGAGACACAGTCTTTCAGAAACATTAACTCCTTACTTCGGGCAGACCATACCAATCTACATCCCTCTACCTGCTGATCCACCTCTTCAGGAGCTCATGCAACTTCCTCAACTATGCTAGAGCCCATAATAGCATGTGGCTGCACACGGAAGTTTCCTAGCATGAAATATCTCAGTTCCCTTTGAGCCTGGGTGGCGGACCTTAGGATTATCACACGGGTACTCCGGGATATCCTAGGACAACACTGGATTCTCCAGGTGCCCAACAAACAATCCACCCAGATGTGTATTCAAGTTGTCACCTTAAGTTAAACCATTAATTAATAATCTCACATCTGTCATGGATTCACTCGCCCAAACCACGTCTACGAGCATAGCATAGCAATATAAGCAGTACGTAGAAGTAACTCCCAAGGGTTTGATAATAACAAGGCAATAGGTTCTACCTCATCAACTACTTCCCATCCCACATGTTAAACACATCCTAATCATGCAATGTTTGAGGATTGGAGCTAATGCATAAAAACTGGGTATGGAAAGAGTATGATCAAAGTGTTACTTGCCTTGCTGATGATCCGCAAAACCTAGAGACTCGTAGTAGCACATTTCACACGCCGGGTGTTCGATCGCAAACAAACAATAGCATGCATAAGCAATCAAGCAAAGAAGCACAGGTAAAACTCAAATAAGAAGATCTAACCAAAAAGTTCAACTTAAGAACTCCGGTTTGCAAAAAGAATCAAATCAAACAGAGCAACGAAACTCAAAATGCGAGAGAAACAAGATCTGATTACTAATCTGAACCTAAGTCAAATTTTACAGTACCAAAATCTTGTTCAAGATGATTAAACAGAAAGAGGGTTTTGAGACGAAGATCTAGGCGCTCGAATCGCCTGATTCCGATAAATGAGCGAAAAGATAAACTAAAACGAAAATCAGATCGGAAATCGCGATCGAAAATAATCACAGAAAATCCGAGAAAAAGAAAAACTGATGAACAGGCTAACGAACGAACGTTCGCTGTCTGCGGCTAACGAGTGAACACCGTTCGTCAAAACGAACGTATGGACGAACGTCCACTAAATAAACTAAACCGAGAAAAAACCGATCTATTCTAAAAAAACCTAGGGTTTTGTAAAAAAACCGAATCGGTTTTTTCTCTCAAAACCGGAGGCGGCGAGGCGACTACCTTTGCGGGGCTCCAGCGGGGAGGTGCGGGGCGGCGGGCAAGGCACGGCAGCGGTGCGGCATGCGGCGGTGGGGCGCGGCAGGCGGCGGCGGTGCAGCGTTGCGACGGCGGGGCGAGGCAGGCGGCGAGGTTGGCGGGTGGTGGTGTGGGGGGTGCGGGGCGGCGCTATAAAAGGAGGGGGGCTTTCTTGGGGGAGGGGCAAGGCAGCGCAGGAGAGTCCCGGCCAGACTCGGCTTCGGGCGGCGGCGGCCTCCCGGTCTCCTGGAGGGAGACGAGGCGCGGGGAGGTGGGCCGGCCCAGCTAGGCTCCGGCCCAGTCGGGCGCTGGAGATTTTTTTAATAATTTCGTCAAAACTTAAAAAAATCCTAGAAAATAAAATAAAAATCTAAAAATGCCAAAACAAATTTTCACCATCTAAATAAAATATTTAGAATAAGATGAACATTTTCTTGGCCCTGAAAAGCAATTTTGAAAAATGTGCAATTTTTCTAATTCAAATAAAATAGCAATAAACTCTGAATAAAATCAAATATTTGATTTTAATATTTTTCCTCCAATATTTCATTTATTTTGGAGAAGTCATATTATCTCCTCTCATATATTTTAATATGATATATTTTCGGAGAGAAAAATAATTAAAACCAAAAATCCTCGTTTCAATATTTGATAAAACTCAAATATGAAAACAGGGAAATCCCCAACTCTCTCCGAGGGTCCTTGAGTTGCTTAGGATTTCGAGGATCGCGAAACGAAATGCAGCAAAAATATGATATGCAGGAATGATCTATGTATAACATTCCAAATTGAAAATTTGGGATGTTACATACAAGCTAGGCACCGTATGCAACATGCAACCACATATCACACTGCGAAGTTAGAGCAAAGCACCTGTGATGGTTGTGTGGGGGAATTGCGGTCATCAACTAGACAGCTACATTGACTATCTTCATTTAGCCTTGTTGTTTCTTGAGAATCATGTGTGGAGGATGACACTGCACTCTTTAAACGAGTATGGCGTCTCACAGTAACCCACTCGGGTGATTATCTCATCATAAGTGATTGACGAGGGATACAAAAGAGCATTAGTTTGATGTACGAACATGGTTAATAGACATATGTAGTATGTATCAAAAACAGGAAGGCATGTCATTATCAAAGGTATAATGTGTAAAGTAAGCAGATGCAATTTAACCAAATTGGAAGCAAAACAAGCTAGACACCATATGCAACATGCAACCACATTTGACAGCAGGAAGTTAAAGCAAGCACCTGGAATGGTTGTGTGTGGCAATTGAGATCATCAACTGCAGAGCTACGTTTACTGTCTCCAACTGCTGACACTACATCCTTTAGAGCGCTGAAAAGCTTACTGCTTATCTTCGAATTACACTAGAGCGACTTCTGTCTTTTCTTTTCAGCATTCATCAACACTGCGTGAGAGTCTGAAATACCCATGCATAAAAAACAATAGTGTGAGTATGGGCGAACTATATGCACAATTAGTACAGTGTAAAGGTAGCACATAGCAGGTCGGTGAGAAATAAATGACGGGAGACATATGATAGCTCTACAACATGCATGGCACACTAAATTACTACAGAATTCTATGAAAATAACATTCAACTAAAAACAAATAGGTCAGTCCATTTTTTCTGCACCGTTCGATGTACAAAGAACGGGCAGATCGCCTTCATCTACCTCCAGCCAGTCAGTGTTGATGATCTTCCTCGAAACGGCAGTGACCACCGGCCCAATCCCCTGCCTGCGCCCTCCCCTCGACCTCACCGCACCGCCGTGCCTAGCACTGCCCCCCGGCCATCCATTCAAGCCCCGCCGACCTCTAGATCGGGCGCAAGCAGATCCTGCGCCCCACACCCCGATACATCTCCAACGTATCTATAATTTTTGATAGTTCCATTATAATTTTTTATAGTTCCATGCTATATTATATTTTGTTTTGGACGTTATTGGGCTTTATTATACACTTTATATCATTTTTGGGACTAACCTATTAACCGGAGGCCCAGCCCAAAATTGTTGTTTTTTGCCTATTTCAGAGTTTCGCAGAAAAAGAATATCAAACGGAGTCCAAACAGAATGAAACCTTCGGGAACGTGATTTTCGGAACGAACATGATCCAGAGGACTTGGACCCTACGTCAAGACATCAACCAGGAGGCCACGAGGTAGGGGCCGCGCATACCCCCCTTGGGCGCGCCCTCCACCCTCGTGCCCCCCTGTTGCTCCACCGACGTACTCCTTCCTCCTATATATACCTATGTACCCCCAAACTACCAGATACGGAGCCAAAACCATAATTCCACCGCCGTAACTTTCTGCATCCACGAGATCCCATCTTGGGGCCTTTTACAGAGCTCCGCAGAGGGGACATCGATCACGGAGGGCTTCTACATCAACACCATAGCCCCTCCGATGATGTGTGAGTAGTTTACCTCAGACCTTCGGGTCCATAGTTATAAGCTAGATGGCTTCTTCTCTCTTTGGATCTCAATACAAAGTTCTCCCCCTCTCTTGTAGAGATCTATTCGATGTAATCTTCTTTTGCGGTGTGTTTGTTGAGACCGATGAATTGTGGGTTTATGATCAAGTTTATCTATGAACAATATTTGAATCTTCTCTGAATTCTTTTATGTATGATTGGTTATCTTTGCAAGTCTCTTCGAATTATCAGTTTGGTTTGGCCTACTAGATTGACCTTTCTTGCAATGGGAGAAGTGCTTAGCTTTGGGTTCAATCTTGCGGTGTCCTTTCCCAGTGACAGTAGGGGCAGCAAGGCACGTATTGTATTGTTGCCATCGAGGATAACAAGATGGGGTTTATATCATATTGCATGAGTTTATCCCTCTACATCATGTCATCTTGCTTAAAGTGTTACTCTGTTCTTATGAACTTAATACTCTAGATGCATGCTGGATAGCGGTCGATGTGTGGAGTAATAGTAGTAGATGCAGGCAGGAGTCGGTCTACTTGTCTCGGACGTGATGCCTATATACATGATCATACCTAGATATTCTCATAACTATGCTCAATTCTGTCAATTGCTCAATAGTAATTTGTTCACCCATCGTAAATACTTATGCTCTTGAGAGAAGCCACTAGTGAAACCTATGGCCCCGGGTCTATTTTCCATCATATTAATCTTCCAACACTTAGTTATTTTTATTGCCTTTTCTTTTACTTTGCATCTTTATCATAAAAAATACCAAAAATATTATCTTATCATATCTATCAGATCTCACTCTCGTAAGTGACCGTGTAGGGATTGACAACCCCTTATCGCGTTGGTTGCGAGGATTTATTTGTTTGTGTAGGTGCGAGGGACTCGTGCGTGGCCTCCTGCTGGATTGATACCTTGGTTCTCAAAAACTGAGGGAAATACTTACGCTACTTTGCTACATCACCCTTTCCTCTTCAAGGGAAAACCAACGCAGTGCTCAAGAGGTAGCAAGAAGGATTTCTGGCACTGTTGCCGGGGAGGTCTCGCAAAAGTCAACACACCAAGTACCCATCACAAACCCTTATCTCCCGCATCACATTATTTGCCATTTGCCTCTCGTTTTCCTCTCCCCCACTTCACCCTTGCCGTTTTATTCGCCCTCTCTCTCTCTCCATCCTCCCTCTCTTTCTCTATTTGCCTCTTTTTTTCCTGCCTCTTGTTTGCTCGTGTGTTGGATTGCTTGCTTGTCATGATGGCTCTACCTAGATTTGGAGATCTCCACCTTAAAAGGTTGGAAGAGATCGAAAGCAACGTCGGGAGTTTTATGGTTTTGCAATTTGAGCATAATAATTTCTTTAGAAATGAGCTTAAGGAACAAAAAAGTTTTATGAGTTATATGAATAAAGAGCTCGATGATATGTCTAAAGAATTTGATGGTTTGAAATTTTAGATTGCTCACCTCGAGAATTGATAACTGAAATTTCGGATAAGCATGCCACCTTAGTTAATAGGATGGCCGCTCAACCGGAGAAGTTCTATGAAAATAAAGATGAAGATCTAAAAGTTTTTTATGTGTCCCCTATTAAATCTTTGTTTTTCAAAATGAATCTTGATAATGATGGGACTTAATATGATCCACCTTTACCTAGAAGGCGTTCCAAAAATTCGGAGTTTTTAGATCTTAATGCAAAAATTGGTAAAAGTGGGACTGAAGAGATCAAAACTTTAGATATTAATGAACCCACTATTTTGGATTTCAATGAATTAATTATGATAATTGTTGTTTGATAGATTGTATTTCCTTGTTGCAATCTGTGCTAAATTCTCTTCATGCTTATAGTCAAAATAAAGCTTTTACTAAACATATTGTTGATGCTTTGATGCAATCTTATGAAGAAAAACTTGAGTTGGAAGTTTATATCACTAGAAAACTTTGTGATGAGTGGGAACCTACTATTAAAATTACAATTAAAGATCATGAATGCTATGCTTTGTGTGATTTGGGTGCTAGTGTTTCGATGATTCCAAAGACTTTGTGTGATTTGCTAGGTTTCCATGATTTTGATGATTGCTCTTTAAACTTGCACCTTGCGGATTCCACTATTAAGAAACCAATGGGAAGAATTAATGATGTTCTTATTGTTGCAAATAGGAACTATGTGCCCGTAGATTTTATTGTTCTTGACATAGATTGCAATCCTTCATGTCCTATTATTCTTGGTATGAAGGAAGGGAATATTAGATTCCAATTTCTGTTAAGGAAAGGCATGGAACACTTCCCTAGAAAGAAAATTAAATTACCTTATGAATCTATTATAAGAGCCACTTATGGATTGCCTACCAAAGATGGCAATACCTAGATCTATCCTTGCTTTTTATGCCTAGCTAGGGGCGTTAAACGATAGGGCTTGTTGGGAGGCAAACCAATTTTATTTTTATTCCTTGATTTTGACTACTGTTTAGTAATAAATAATTTATCTATCCTCTGTTTTGGTTGTGTTTTTTGTGTTTAATTAGTGTTTGTGCCAAGTAGAACCGTTGGGAAGATGCGGAAAGTCTTTTTAATCTTGCTGTAAAAAACAGGAACTTTAGCACTCACAAGAATTGCTGCAATTTTTATTTGGAAAGTTCTATTTAGTTAATTATTTTTTGCAGATGATTAATAGATAAATTCCTCACGTCCATAAATTTATTTTAGAATTTTTGGGGTTCCAGATCTTGCGTTAGCTACAGATTACTACAGACTGTTCTGTTTTTCACATATTCTGTTTTTCATGTGTTGTTTGCTTATTTTAACGAATCTATGGCTAGTAAAATAGTTTATAAACCATAGAGAAGTTGTAATACAGTAGGTTTAACACCAAAATAAATAAATAATGAGTTCATTACAGTACCTTGAATTGGTGTTTTGTTTTCTTTCGTTAACGGAGCTCACGAGATTTTCTACTTTAAGTTTTGTGTTGTGAAGTTTTCAAGTCTTGGGTGAAAGATTTGATGGATTATGGAACAAGGAGTGGCAAGAGCATAAGATTGGTGATTCCCATGGCACCCCAAGATAATCTAAGGACACCTAAATGCCAAAGCTTGGGGATGCCCCGGAAGGCATCCCCTCTTTCGTCTACTTCCATCGGTAACTTTACTTGGAGCTATATTTTTATTCACCACATGATATGTGTTTTGCTTGGAGCGTCTTGTATGATTAGAGTCTTTGATTTTTAGTTTACCACAATCATCCTTGCTGTACACACCTTTTGAGAGATACACACATAATTCGGAAATTATTAGAATAATCTATGTGCTTCACTTGTATCTTTTGAGTTATATAGTTTTTGCTCTAGTACTTCACTTATATCTTTTAGAGCACCGTGGTGGTTTTGTTTAATAGAAACTATTATTGTCTCATGCTTCACTTAGATTATTTTGAGAGTCTTAAATAGCATTGTAATTTACTTAAATAATCCTAATATACTAGGTATTCAAGACTAGTAAAAACTTTCTTATGAGTGTGTTGAATACTAAGAGAAGTTTGATGCTTGATGATTGTTTTGAGACATGGAGGTAGTGATATCAAAGTTGTGAATTTGAAAAATGCTTGTGTTAAAGTTTGTAAGTCCCGTAGCATGCACGTATGGTAAACGTTATGTAACAAATTTGAAACATGAGGTGTTCTTTGATTGTCCTCCTTATGAGTGGCGGACGGGGACGAGCGATGGTCTTTTCCTACCAATCTATCCCCCTAGGAGCATGCGCGTAGTGCTTGGTTTTTGATGAATTGTAGATTTTTGCAATAAGTATGTGAGTTCTTTATGACTAATGTTGAGTCCATGGATTATACACACTCTCACCTTTCCATCATTGCTAGCCTCTTCGGTACCGTGCATTGCCCTTTCTCACATTGAGAGTTGGTGCAAATTTCGCCGGTGCATCCAAACCCTGTGATATGATACTCTTTCTGAAGCAAATATGCCCTAGAGGCAATAATAAAGTTATTATTTATTTCCTTATATATCATGATAAAAGTTTATTATTCATGCTAGAATTGTATTAAACCGGAAACATAATACATGTGTGAATACATAGACAAACAGAGTGTCACTAGTATGCCTCTACTAGACTAGCTTGTCAATCAAAGATGGTTATGTTTCCTAACCATGGACAAAGAGTTGTCATTTGACTAACAGGATCACATCATTAGTTGAATGATCTGATTGACATGACCCATTCCATTAGCTTAGAACCCGATCGTTTAGTATGTTGCTATTGCTTTCTTCATGACTTATACATGTTCCTATGACTATGAGATTATGCAACTCCCGTTTGCCGGAGGAACACTTTGTGTGCTACCAAACGTCACAACGTAACTGGGTGATTATAAAGGAGTCTACAGGTGTCTCCAAAGGATACTTGGGTTGGCGTATTACCTTCGAGATTAGATATTAGACCTAAATAATTGTTATTTGGTGCCAGCGTTGAGCATGAACATTATATCTGGATCTTGTTTGATGCGAGACGGTTATTCATTTAAATCAGAGAATAATGGTTGTTCTATTTATATGAGTAATATCTTTTATGGTCATGCACCCTTGAAGAGTGGTCTATTCTTATTAAATCTCGATAGTAGTGACACACATATTCATATGTTGAAGCCAAAAGATGCAGAGTTGATAATGATAGTGCAACTTATTTGTGGCACTGCGTTTAGGTCATATTGGTGTAAAGCGCATGAAGAAACTCCATACTGATGGACTTTTGGAACCACTTGATTATGAATCACTTGGTACTTGCGAACCGTGCCTTATGGGCAAGATGAACTAACGTTCTCCGGTACTATGGAGAGAGCAACAGATTTGTTGGAAATCATACATAGATGTATGTGGTCCGATGAATATTGAGGCTCGTGGCGGATATCGTTATTTTCTCACCTTCACAGATGATTTAAGCAGATATGGGTATATCTACTTAATGAAGACATAAGTCTGAAACATTTGAAAAGTTCAAAGAATTTCAGAGTGAAGTTGAAAATCATCGTAACAAGAAAATAAAGTTTCTACGATCTGATCGTGGAGGAGAATATTTGAGTTACGAGTTTGGTCTACATTTGAAACAATGCGGAATAGTTTCGCAACTCACGCCACCCGGAACACCACAGCGTAATGGTGTGTCCGAACGTCGTAATCGTACTTTACTAGATATGGTGCGATCTATGATGTCTCTTACTGATTTACCGCTATCGTTTTGGGGTTATGCTTTAGAGGCTGCATTCACGTTAAATAGGGCACCATCAAATCCGTTGAGACGACGCCTTATGAACTATGGTTTGGCAAGAAACCAAAGTTGTCGTTTTGAAAGTTTGGGGCTGCGATGCTTATGTGAAAAAGCTTCAACCTGATAAGCTCGAACCCAAATCGGAGAAATGTGTCTTCATAGGATATCCAAAGGAACTATTGGATACACCTTCTATCACAGATCCGAAGGCAAGACTTTTGTTGCTAAATTCGGAAACTTTCTGGAGAAGGAGTTTCTCTCGAAAGAAGTGAGTGGGAGAAAAGTAGAACTTGACGAGGTAACTGTACCTGCTCCCTTATTGGAAAGTAGTACATCACAGAAAACTGTTTCTGCGACACCTACACCAATAAGTGAGGAAGCTAATGATAATGATCATGAAACTTCAGAACAAGATATACTGAACCTCGTAGATCAACCAGAGTAAGATCCGCACCAGAGTGGTACGGTAATCCTGTTCTGGAAGTCATGCTACTAGATCATGATGAACCTACGAACTATGAAGAAGCGATGGTGAGCCCAGATTCCGCAAAGTGGCTTGAAGCCATGAAATCTGAGATGGGATCCATGTATGAGAACAAAGTATGGACTTTGGTTGACTTGCCCGATGATCGGCAAGCAATTGAGAATAAATGGATCTTCAAGAAGAAGACTGACGCTGATGGTAATATTACTGTCTACAAAGCTCGACTTGTCGCAAAAGGTTTTCGACAAGTTCAAGGAGTTGACTACGATGAGACCTTCTCACCCGTAGCGATGCTTAAGTCTGTCCAAATCATGTTAGCAATTGCCGCATTTTATGATTATGAAATTTGGCAAATGGATGTCAAATGCATTCCTGAATGGATTTCTGGAAGAAGAGTTGTATATGATGCAACCAGAAGGTTTTGTCGATCCAAAGGGACTAACAAAGTGTGCAAGCTCCAGCGATCCATTTATGGACTGGTGCAAGCCTCTCGGAGTTGGAATAAACGTTTTGATAGTGTGATCAAAGCATTTGGTTTTATACAGACTTTTGGAGAAGCCTGTATTTACAAGAAAGTGAGTGGGAGCTCTGTAGCATTTCTGATATTATATGTGGATGACATATTACTGATTGGAAATGATATAGAATTTCTGGATAGCATAAAGGGATACTTGAATAAGAGTTTTTCAATGAAAGACCTCGGTGAAGCTGCTTACATATTAGGCATAAGATCTATAGAGATAGATCAAGACGCTTAATTGGACTTTCACAAAGCACATACCTTGACAAGATTTTGAAAAAGTTCAAAATGGATCAAGCAAAGAAAGGGTTCTTGCCTGTGTTACAAGGTGTGAAGTTGAGTCAGACTCAATGCCCGACCACTGCAGAAGATAGAGAGAAAATGAAAGATGTTCCCTATGCTTCAGCTATAGGCTCTATCATGTATGCAATGCTGTGTACCAGACCTGATGTGTGCCTTGCTATAAGTCTAGCAGGGAGGTACCAAAGTAATCCAGGAGTGGATCACTGGACAGCGGTCAAGAACATCCTGAAGTACCTGAAAAGGACTAAGGATATGTTTCTCGTATATGGAGGTGACAAAGAGCTCATCGTAAACGGTTACGTTGATGCAAGCTTTGACACTGATCCGGACGATTCTAAATCGCAAACCGGATACGTGTTTCATTAAACGGTGGAGCTGTCAGTTGGTGCAGTTCTAAACAAAGCGTCTGGTGCGGGATCTACGTGTGAAGCGGAGTACATAGCTGCTTTGGAAGCAGCAAATGAAGGAGTGGATGAAGGAGTTCATATCCGATCTAGGTGTCATACCTAGTGCATCGGGTCCAATGAAAATCTTTTGTGACAATACTGGTGCAATTGCCTTGGCAAAGGAATCAGATTTCACAAGAGAAGCACATCAAGAGACGCTTCAATTCCATCCGGGATCTAGTCCAGGTGGGAGACATAGAGATTTGCAAGATACATACGGATCTGAATGTTGCAGACCCGTTGACTAAGCCTCTTCCACGAGCAAAACATGATCAGCACCAAGGCTCCATGGGTGTTAGAATCATTACTGTGTAATCTAGATTATTGACTCTAGTGCAAGTGGGAGACTGAAGGAAATATGCCCTAGAGGCAATAATAAAGTTATTATTTATTTCCTTATATCATGATAAATGTTTATTATTCATGCTAGAATTGTATTAACCGGAAACATAATACATGTGTGAATAACATAGACAAACAGAGTGTCACTAGTATGCCTCTACTAGACTAGCTTGTCAATCAAAGATGGTTATGTTTCCTAACCATGGACAAAGAGTTGTCATTTGATTAACAGGATCACATCATTAGTTGAATGATCTGATTGACATGACCCATTCCATTAGCTTAGCACCCGATCGTTTAGTATGTTGCTATTGCTTTCTTCATGACTTATACATGTTCCTATGACTATGAGATTATGCAACTCCCGTTTGCCAGAGGAACACTTTGTGTGCTACCAAACGTCACAACGTAACTGGGTGATTATAAAGGAGCTCTACAGGTGTATCCAAAGGTACATGTTGGGTTGGCGTATTTTGAGATTAGGATTTGTCACTCTGATTGTCGGAGAGGTATCTCTGGGCCCTCTCGGTAATGCACATCACTTAAGCCTTGCAAGCATTGCAGCTAATGAGTTAGTTGCGGGATGATGTATTACAGAACGAGTAAAGAGACTTGCCGGTAACGAGATTGAACTAGGTATGGGATACCGACGATCGAATCTCGGGCAAGTAACATACCGATGACAAAGGGAACAACGTATGTTGTTATGCGGTCTGACCGATAAAAGATCTTCGTAGAATATGTAGGAGCCAATATGAGCATCCAGGTTCCGCTATTGGTTATTGACCGGAGATGTGTCTCGGTCATGTCTACATTGTTCTCGAACCCGTAGGGTCCGCACGCTTAAGGTTACGATGACAGTTATATTATGAGTTTATGCATTTTGATGTACCGAAGGTTGTTTGGAGTCCCGGATGTGATCACGGACATGACGAGGAGTCAAGAAATGGTCGAAACATAAAGATTGATATATTGGAAGCCTATGTTTGGATATCGGAAGTGTTCCGGATGAAATCGGGATTTTACCGGAGTACCGGGAGGTTACCGGAACCCCCCGGGAGGTATATGGGCCTTAGTGGAAGAAGAGAAGAGGCAGCCAGGGCTGGGCCGCGCGCCCCTCCACCCCTAGTCCGAATAGGACAAGGAGAGAGGGGGCCGGCGCCCCCCTCCTTCTCTCTCTCTCTTTTCCCACTCCACGAATCCTATTCCAACTAGGAAAGGGGGGAGTCCTACTCCCAGAAGGAGTAGGACTCTCTTGGCGCGCCACGCCTTGGCCGGCCGGCCCCCTCCCTTGAACCTTTATATACGGAGGCAGGGGCACCCCTAGAGACACAAGTTGATCCACGTGATCATATTCTTAGCCGTGTGCGGTGCCCCCTTCCACCATAGTCCTCGATAATATTGTAGCGGGGCTTAGGCGAAGCCCTGCGACAGTAGTACATCAAGATCATCACCACTCCGTCGTGCTGACGGAACTCTTCCCCGACACTTTGCTGGATCGGAGTCCGGGGATCGTCATCGAGCTGAACGTGTGCTAGAACTCGGAGGTGCCGTAGTTTCGGTGCTTGATCGGTCGGGCCGTGGAGACGTACGACTACATCAACCAAACGCTTCCGTTGTCGATCTACAAGGGTACGTAGATCACACTCTCCCCCTCTCGTTGCTATGCATCACCATGATCTTGCGTGTGCGTAGGATTTTTTTTGAAATTACTACGAAACCCATCACTTTCACACATAAACCTCCTTATATCTTCCTCAAAACGGCCACCATACCTACCTATTATGGCATTCCCATAGCTATTCCGGGATATATTGCCATGCAACTTTCCACCGTTCCATTTATCATGACACGTTCATCATTGTCATATTGCTTTGCATGATCATGTAGTTGACATAGTATTTGTGGCAATGCCACCATTCATAATCCATTCATACATGTCACTCTTGGTTCATTGCATATCCCGGTACACCGCCGGAGGCATTCATATAGAGTCATACTTTGTTTTAGTATCGATTTATAATCATTGAGTTGTAAATAAATAGAAGTGTGATGATCATCATTTTCTAGAGCATTGTCCAAAGTGAGGAAAAATAAAAAAAGAGAGAAGAAAAAGAGAGAAAGGCCATAAAAAACGAGAAGGACCAAAAAACTGAGAGAAAAAGAGAGAAGGGACAATGTTACTATCCTTTTTACCACACTTGTGCTTCAAAGTAGCACCATAATCTTCATGATAGAGAGTATTTTGTTTTGTCACTTTCATATACTAGTGGGAATTTTCATTATAGAACTTGGCTTGTATATTCCAACAATGGGATTCCTCAAATGCCCTAGGTCTTCGTTAGCAAGCAAGTTGGATGCACACCCACTTAGTTTCTTTTGTTGAGCTTTCATATATTTATAGCTCTAGTGCATCCGTTGCATGGAAATACCTACTCCTTGCATTAACATCAATTGATGGGCATCTCCATAGCTCATTGATTAGCCTCGTTGATGTGAGACTTTCTCCCATTTTGTCTTCTCCACATAACCCCCGTCACTATATTCTATTCCACCCATAGTGTTATATCCATGGCTCACGCTCATGTATTGCGTGAAGGTTGAAAAGGTTTGAGATTACTAAAGTATGAAACAATTGCTTGGCTTGTCATCGGGGTTGTGCATGATCAGAGCATTCTTGTGTGATGAAAATGGAGCATGACTAAACTATATGATTTTGTAGGGATGAACTTTCTTTGGCCATGTTGTTTTGAGAGGACATAATTTCTTAGTTAGTATGCTTGAAGTATTATTATTTTTATCTCAATATTGAACTTTTATCTTGAATCTTCCGTATCTGAATATTCATACCACAATTAAGAAGAATTACATTGAAATTACGCCAAGTAGCATTCCACATCAAAAATTCTGTTTTTATCATTTACCTACTCAAGGACGAGCAGGAATTAAGCTTGGGGATGCTTGACACGTCTCCAACGTATCTATAATTTTTTATTGTTCCATGCTATATTATATTCTGTTTTGGACATTATTGGGCTTTATTATACACTTTTATATTATTTTTGGGACTAACCTATTAACCGGAGGCCCAGCCCAGAATTGTTGTTTTTTGCCTATTTCAGAGTTTCGCAGAAAAAGAATATCAAACGGAGTCCAAACGGAATGAAACCTTCGGGAACGTGATTTTCGGAACGAATGTGATCCAGAGGACTTGGACCCTATGTCAAGACATCAACCAGGAGGCCACGAGGTAGGGGGCGCGCCTACCCCCTTGGGCGCGCCCTCCACCCTCATGGGCCCCTTGTTGCTCCACCGACGTACTCCTTCCTCCTATATATACCTATGTTGTTGGGTTTCGTAGTAATTTCAAAAAAATTCCTACGCACACGCAAGATCATGTGATGCATAGCAACGAGATGGGAGAGTGTTGTCTATGTACCCACGCAGACCGACTGCGGAAGCGTTGACGCAACGTAGAGGAAGTAGTCGTACGTCTTCACGATCCAACCGATCAAGCACCGAAACTACGACACCTCCGAGTTCGAGCACACGTTCAGCTCGATGACGATCCCCGGACTCCGATCTAGCAAAGTGTCGGGGAAGAGTTCCGTCAGCACGACGGCGTGGTGACGATCTTGATGCACTACGGCAGCAGGGCTTCGCCTAAACTCCGCTACAGTATTATCGAGGATTATGGTGGCTGGGGGCACCGCACACGGCTTAGGAATAGATCACGTGGATCAACTTGTGTGTTTCTGGGGTGCCTCTACCTCAGTATATAAAGGAGCCAAGGGGGAGAGGGGCGCCGGCCAGGAGGAGGGCGCAGGAGGAGTCCTACTCCTTCCGGGAGTAGGACTCCCCCCCCCAATCCTAGTTGGACTAGGATTCCCCGAGGGGAAAGAGGGAGAGGGGGGCCGGCCACCTCTCCTAGTCCTAATAGGACTAGGGGAGGGGGGAGGCGCGCAGCCACCTTGGGCTGCCCCTTTCTCCTTTCCACTAAAGCCCATTAAGGCCCATATGGCTCCCGGGGGGTTCCGGTAACCTCCCGGTACTCCGGTAAAATCTCGATTTCACCCGGAACACTTCCGATATCCAAACATAGGCTTCCAATAAATCAATCTTTACGTCTCGACCATTTCGAGACTCCTCGTCATGTCCGTGATCACATCCGGGACTCCGAACAACCTTCGGTACATCAAAATGCATAAACTCATAATATAACCGTCATCGTAACCTTAAGCGTGCGGACCCTACGGGTTCGAGAACAATGTAGACATGACCGAGACATGTCTCCGGTTAATAACCAATAGCGGGACCTGGATGCCCATATTGGTTCCTACATATTCTACGAAGATCTTTATCGGTCAGACCGCATAACAACATACGTTGTTCCCTTTGTCATCGGTATGTTACTTGCCCGAGATTCGATCGTCGGTATCCAATACCTAGTTCAATCTCGTTACCGGCAAGTCTCTTTACTCGTTCCGTAATACATCATCTCACAATTAACATATTAGTTGTAATGCTTGCAAGGGTTATGTGATGTGCATTACCGAGAGGGCCCAGAGATACCTCTCCGACAATCGGAGTGACAAATCCTAATCTCGAAATACGCCAACCCAACATCCTTTGGAGACACCTGTAATGCTCCTTTATAATCACCCAGTTACGTTGTGACACGTTTGGTAGCACACAAAGTGTTCCTCCGGCAAACGGGATTTGCATAATCTCATAGTCATAGGAACATGTATAAGTCATGAAGAAAGCAATAGCAACATACTAAACGATCGGGTGCTAAGCTAATGGAATGGGTCATGTCAATCAGATCATTCAACTAATGATGTGACCTTCGTTAATCAAATAACAACTCTTTGTCTATGGTTAGGAAACATAACCATCTTTGATTAACGAGCTAGTCAAGTAGAGGCATACTAGTGACACTATGTTTGTCTATGTATTCACACATGTATTATGTTTCCGGTTAATACAATTCTAGCATGAATAATAAACATTTATCATGATATAAGGAAATAAATAATAACTTTATTATTGCCTCTAGGGCATATTTCCTTCAGTCTCCCACTTGCACTAGAGTCAATAATCTAGATCACATCACCATGTGATTAACATCGATAGTTCACATCATCATGTGATTAACACCCAAAGGGTTTACTAGGTTTGGTAATCTAGTTCACATCGCTATGTGATTAACACCCAAAGAGTACTAAGGTGTGATCATGTTTTTCTTGTGAGAGAATCTTAGTCAACGGTCTTTCACATTCAGATCCGTTATGTATTTTGCAATTTTCTATGTCTACAATGCTCTGCACGGAGCTACTCTAGCTAATTGCTCCCACTTTCAATATGTATCTAGACCGAGACTTAGAGTCATCTAGATTAGTGTCAAAACTTGCATCGGCGTAACCCTTTACGACGAACCTTTTTTTTACTTCCATAATCGAGAAACATATCCTTACTCCACTAAGGATAATTTTGACCGCTGTCCAGTGATCTACTCCTAGATCACTATCGTACTCCCTTGCCAAACTCAGTGGTAGGGCATACAATAGATCTGGTACACAGCATGGCATACTTTATAGAACCTATGGCTGAGGCATAGGGAATGACTTTCATTCTATTTCTATCTTCTGCCGTGGTCGGGCTTTGAGTCTTACTCAATTTCACACCTTGCAACACAGGCAAGAACTCTTTCTTTGACTGTTCCATTTTGAACTTCTTCAAAATTTTGTTAAGGTATGTGCTTTGTGAAAGTCCAATTAAGCGTCTTGATCTATCTCTATAGATCTTAATGCCTAATATGTAAGCAGCTTCACCGAGGTCTTTCATTGAAAAACTCCTTTCAAACACTCCTTTATGCTTTGCATAATAATTCTACATTATTTCCGATCATCAATATGTCATACACATATACTTATCAGAAATGACGTAGTGCTCCCACTCACTTTCTTGTAAATACAGGCTTCACCGCAAGTCTGTATAAAACTATATGCTTTTATCAACTTATCAAAGCGTATATTCCAACTCCGAGATTCTTGCACCAGTCCATAGATGGATCGCTGGAGCTTGCATATTTAGTTAACACCTTTAGGATCGACAAAACCTTCTAGTTGCATCATATACAACTCTTCTTTAATAAATCCATTAAGGAATGCAGTTTTGTTTATCCATTTGCCGGATTTCATAAAATGCGGCAATTACTAACATGATTCGGACAGACTCAAGCATAGATACGAGTGAGAAGCTCTCATCGTAGTCAACACCTTGAACTTGTCGAAAACCTTTTGCGACAATTCTAGCTTTGTAGATAGTAACACTACTATCAGCGTCCATCTTCCTCTTGAAGATCCATTTATTTTCTATGTCTTGCCGATCATCGGGCAAGTCAACCAAAGTCCATACTTTGTTCTCATACATGGATCCCATCTTAGATTTCATGGCTTCAAGCCACTTTGCGGAATCTGGGCTCACCATCGCTTCTTCATAGTTCGTAGGTTCATCATGATCTAGTAGCATGACTTCCAGAACAGGATTACCGTACCACTCTGGTGCGGATCTTACTCTGGTTGATCTACGAGGTTCAGTAGTATCTTGATCTGAAGTTTCATGATCATTATCATTAGCTTCCTCACTAACTAGTGTAGGTGTCACTGAAACAGTTTTCTGTGATGTACTACTTTCCAGTAAGGGAGCAGGTACAGTTACCTCGTCAAGTTCTACTTTCCTCCCACTCACTTCTTTCGAGAGAAACTCCTTCTCTAGAAAGTTTCCGAATTTAGCAACAAAAGTCTTGCCTTCGGATCTGTGATAGAAGGTGTACCCAACAGTCTCCTTTGGGTATCCTATGAAGACATATTTCTCCGATTTGGGTTTGAGCTTATTAGGATGAAACTTTTTCATATAAGCATCACAACCCCAAACTTTAAGAAACGACAACTTTGGTTTCTTGCCAAACCATAGTTCACATGGTGTCGTCTCAACGGATTTAGATGGTGCCCTATTTAACGTGAATGCAGCTGTCTCTAATGCATAACCCCAAAACGATAGTGGTAGATCGGTAAGAGACATCATAGATCGCACTATATCTAATAAAGTACGGTTATGACGTTCGGACACACCATTACACTATGGTGTTCCAGGTGGCGTGAGTATTGAAACTATTTCACATTGTTTTAATTGAAGGCCAAACTCGTAACTCAAATAGTTTACCTCTGCGATCATATCGTAGAAACTTTTATTTTCTTGTCACGATGATTTTCCACTTCACTCTGAAATTCTTTGAACTGTTCAAATGTTTCAGACTTATGTTTCATCAAGTAGATATCCCCATATCTGCTCAAATCATCTGTGAAGGTCAGAAAATAATGATACCTGCTGCAAGCCTTAATATTCATCAGACCACATACATCAGTATGTATGATTTCCAACAAATCTGTTGCTTGCTTCATTGTTCCGGAGAACGGCATTTTAGTCATCTTGCCCATAAGGCATGGTTCGCAAGCATCACGTGATTCATAATCAAGTGATTCCAAAAACCCATTAGCATGGAGTTTCTTCATGCGGTTTACACCAATATGACCTAAACGGCAGTGCCACAAATAAGTTCCACTATCATTATTAACTTTGCATCTTTTGGTTTCAATATTATGATTATGTGTATCACTACGATCGAGATCCAACGAACTATTTTCATTGGGTGTGTAACCATATAAGGTTTTATTCATGTAAATAGAACAACAATTTATTCTCTTACTTAAATGAATAACCGTATTACAATAAACATGATCAAATCATATTCATGCTCAACGCAAACACCAAATAACACTTATTCAGGTTCAACACTAATCCCGAAAGTATAGGGAGTGTGCGACGATGATCATATCAATCTTGGAACCACTTCCAACACACATCGTCACTTCACCCTTAACTAGTCTCTGTTTATTCTGCAACTCCCGTTTCGAGTTACTAATCTTAGCAACTGAACTAGTATCAAATACTGAGGGGTTGCTATAAACACTAGTAAAGTACACATCAATAACATGTATATCAAATATACTTATGTTCACTTTGCCATCCTTCTTATCTGCCAATCACTTGGGGTAGTTCCGCTTCCAGTGACCAGTCCCTTTGTAGTAGAAACACTTAGTCTCAGGCTTAGGACCAGACTTGGGCTTCTTCACTTGAGCAGCAACTTGCTTGCTGTTCTTCTTGAAATTCCCCTTCTTCCCTCTGCCCTTTTCTTGAAACTAGTGGTCTTGTCTACCATCAACACTTGCTGTTTTTCTCGATTTCTACCTTCGTCAATTTCCGCATTACGAAGAGCTTGGGAATCGTTTCCGTCATCCCTTGCATATCATAGTTCATCACGAAGTTCTATTAACTTGGTGATGGTGACTAGAGAATTCTATCAATCACTATCTTATCTGGAAGATTAACTCCCACTTGATTCAAGCGATTGTAGTACTCAGACAATCTGAGCACATGCTCACTAGTTGAGCGATTCTCCTCCATCTTTTAGCTATAGAACTTGTTGGAGACTTCATATCTCTCAACTCGGGTATTTGCTTGAAATATTAACTTCAACTCCTGGAACATCTCATATGCTCCATGACGTTCAAAAACGTCTTTGAAGGCCCGATTCTAAGCCATTAAGCATGGTGCACTAAACTATCAAGTAGTCATCATATTGAGCTAGCCAAACGTTCATAACGTCTGCATCTGCTCCTGCAATAGGTCCGTCACCTAGCGGTGCATCAAGGACATAATTCTTATGTGCAGCAATGAGGATAAACCTCAGATCACGGATCCAATCCGCATCTTTGCTACTAACATCTTTCAACACAATTTTCTCTAGGAACATATCAAAATAAACACAAGGAAGCAACAACGCGAGCTATTGATCTACAACATGATTTGCAAAATACTACCAGGACTAAGTTCATGATAAATTTAAGTTCAATTTAATCATATTACTTAAGAACTCCCACTTAGATAGACATCCCTCTAATCCTCTAAGTGATCACGTGATCCAAATCAACTAATCCATGTCCGATCATCACGTGAGATGGAGTAGTTTTCAATGGTGAACATCGTTATGTTGATCATATCTACTATATGATTCACGCTCGACCTTTCGGTCTCCGTGTTCCGAGGCCATATCTGCATATGCTAGGCTCGTCAAGTTTAACCTGAGTATTCTGCGTGTGCAAAACTGGCTTGCACCCGTTGTAGATGGACGTAGAGCTTATCACACCCGATCATCACGTGGTGTCTGGGCACGACGAACTTTGGCAACGGTGCATACTCAGGGAGAACACTTCTTGATAATTTAGTGAGAGATCATCTTATAATGCTACCGTCAATCAAAGCAAGATAAGATGCATAAAAAGATAAACATCACATGCAATCAATATAAGTGATATGATATGGCCATCATCATCTTGTGCTTGTGATCTCCATCTCCGAAGCACCGTCATGATCACCATCGTCACCGGCGTGACACCTTGATCTCCATCGTAGCATCGTTGTCGTCTCGCCAATCTTATGCTTCCACGACTATCACTACCGTTTAGTAATAAAGTAAAGCATTACATCGCGATTGCATTGCATACAATAAAGCGACAACCATATGGCTCCTGCCAGTTGCCGATAACTCGGTTACAAAACATGATCATCTCATACAATAAAATTCAGCATCATGCCTTGACCATATCACATCACAACATGCCCTGCAAAAACAAGTTAGACGTCCTCTACTTTGTTGTTGCAAGTTTTACGTGGCTGCTACGGGCTTAAGCAAGAACCAATCTCACCTACGCATCAAAACCACAACGATAGTTTCTCAAATAGACTCCCTTTTAATCTTCGCAAGGACCGGGCGTAGCCATACTTGGTTCAACTAAAGTTGGAGAGACAGTCGCCCGCAAGCCATCTGTGTGCAAAGCACGTCGGGGAAACCGGTCTCGCGTAAGCGTACGCGTAATGTTGGTCCGGGTCATCTCGTCCAACAATGCCGCCGAACCAAAGTATGACATGCTGGTAGGCAGTATGACTTATATCGCCCACAACTCACTTGTGTTCTATTCGTGCGTATAACATCAACATAATAACCTAGGCTCTGATACCACTGTTGGGTTTCGTAGTAATTTCAAAAAAATTCCTACGCACACGCAAGATCATGTGATGCATAGCAACGAGATGGGAGAGTGTTATCTACGTACCCACGCAGACCGACTGCGGAAGCGTTGACGCAACGTAGAGGAAGTAGTCGTACGTCTTCACGATCCAACCGATCAAGCACCGAAACTACGGCACCTCCGAGTTCGAGCACACGTTCAGCTCGATGACGATCCCCGGACTCCGATCCAGCAAAGTGTCGGGGAAGAGTTCCATCAGCACGACGGCGTGGTGACGATCTTGATGCACTACGGCAGCAGGGCTTCGCCTAAACTCCGCTACAGTATTATCGAGGATTATGGTGGCTGGGGGCACCGCACACAGCTAAGGAATAGATCACGTGGATCAACTTGTGTGTTTCTGGGGTGCCTCTACCTCAGTATATAAAGGAGCCAAGGGGGAGAGGGGCGCCGGCCAGGAGGAGGGCGCAGGAGGAGTCCTACTCCTTCCGGGAGTAGGACTCCCCCCCCCCAATCCTAGTTGGACTAGGATTCCCCGAGGGGAAAGAGGGAGAGGGGGGCCGGCCACCTCTCCTAGTCCTAATAGGACTAGGGGAGGGGGGAGGCGCGCAGCCACCTTGGGCTGCCCCTTTCTCCTTTCCACTAAAGCCCATTAAGGCCCATATGGCTCCCAGGGGGTTCCGGTAACCTCCCGGTACTCCGATAAAATCCCGATTTCACCCGGAACACTTCCGATATCCAAACATAGGCTTCCAATATATCAATCTTTACGTCTCGACCATTTCGAGACTCCTCGTCATGTCCGTGATCACATCCGGGACTCCGAACAACCTTCGGTACATCAAAATCCATAAACTCATAATATAACCGTCATCGTAACCTTAAGCGTGCGGACCCTACGGGTTCGAGAACAATGTAGACATGACCGAGACATGTCTCCGGTTAATAACCAATAGCGGGACCTGGATGCCCATATTGGTTCCTACATATTCTACGAAGATCTTTATCGGTCAGACCGCATAACAACATACGTTGTTCCCTTTGTCATCGGTATGTTACTTGCCCGAGATTCGATCGTCGGTATCCAATACCTAGTTCAATCTCGTTACCGGCAAGTCTCTTTACTCGTTCCGTAATACATCATCTCACAATTAACATATTAGTTGTAATGCTTGCAAGGCTTATGTGATGTGCATTACCGAGAGGAGTGACAAATCCTAATCTCGAAATATGCCAACCCAACATCTACCTTTGGAGACACCTGTAGTGCTCCTTTATAATCACCCAGTTAATGCTCCTTTATAATCACCCAGTTACGTTGTGACGTTTGGTAGCACCCAAAGTGTTCCTCCGGCAAACGGGAGTTGCATAATCTCATAGTCATAGGAACATGTATAAGTCATGAAGAAAGCAATAGCAACATACTAAACGATCGGGTGCTAAGCTAATGGAATGGGTCATGTCAATCAGATCATTCAACTAATGATGTGACCTTCGTTAATCAAATAACAACTCTTTGTATGGTTAGGAAACATAACCATCTTTGATTAACGAGCTAGTCAAGTAGAGGCATACTAGTGACACTCTTATGTTTCCCATTAATAAATTCTAGCATGAATAATAAACATTTATCATGATATAAGGAAATAAATAATAACTTTATTATTGCCTCTAGGGCATATTTCCTTCATATGTACCCCCAAACTACCAGATACCTAGCCAAAACCCTAATTCCACCACCGTAACTTTATGTATCCATGAGATCCCTTCTTGGGGCCTTTTCCAGAGCTCTGTCGGAGGGGACATCGATCACGGAGGGCTTCTACATCAACACCATAGCCCCTCCGATGAAGTGTGAGTAGTTTACCTCAGACCTTCGGGTCCATAGTTATTAGCTAGATGGCTTCTTCTCTCTTTGGATCTCAATACAAAGTTCTCCCCCTCTCTTGTGGAGATCTATTAGATGTAATCTTCTTTTGCGGTGTGTTTGTTGAGACTGATGAATTGTGGGTTTATGATCAAGTTTATCTATGAACAATATTTGAATCTTCTCTGAATTCCTTTATGTATGATTGGTTATCTTTGCAAGTCTCTTCAAATTATCAGTTTGGTTTTGCCTACTAGATTGACCTTTCTTGCAATGGGAGAAGTGCTTAGCTTTGGGTTCAATCTTGCGGTGTCCTTTCCCAGTGATAGTAGGGGCAGCAAGGCACGTATTGTATTGTTGCCATCGAGGATTACAAGATGGGGTTTATATCATATTGCATGAGTTTATCCCTCTACATCATGTCATCTTGCTTAAAGCGTTACTCTGTTCTTATGAACTTAATACTCTAGATGCATGCTGGATAGCGGTCGATGTGTGGAGTAATAGTAGTAGATGCAGGCAGGAGCCGGTCTACTTGTCTCAGACGTGATGCCTAGATACATGATCATACCTAGATATTCTCATAACTATGCTCAATTCTGTCAATTGCTCAACAGTAATTTGTTCACCCACCGTAAATACTTATGCTCTTGAGAGAAGCCACTAGTGAAACCTATGGCCCCGGGGTCTATTATCCATCATATTAATATTCCAACACTTAGTTATTTTATTGCCTTTTATTTTACTTTGCATATTTATCATAAAAAATACCGGAAATATTATCTTGTCATATCTATCAGATCTCACTCTCGTAAGTGACCGTGTAGGGATTGACAACCCCTTGTCGTGTTGGTTGCGAGGATTTATTTGTTTGTGTTGGTGAGAGGGACTCGTGTGTGGCCTCCTACTGGATTGATACCTTGGTTCTCAAAAACTGAGGGAAATACTTACGCTACTTTGCTGCATCACCCTTTCCTCTTCAAGGGAAAACCAACGCAGTGCTCAAGAGGTAGCAAGAAGGATTTCTGGCGCCGTTGCCGGGGAGGTCTACGCAAAAGTCAACACACCAAGTACCCATCACAAACCCTTATCTCCCGCATTACATTATTTGCCATTTGCCTCTCGTTTTCCTCTCCCCCACTTCACCCTTGCCGTTTTATTCGCCCTCTCTCTCTCCATCCTCCCTCTCTTTCTCTATTTGCCTCTTTTTGCCTGCCTCTTATTTGCTCGTGTGTTGGATTGCTTGCTTGTCACGATGGCTCTACCTAGATTTTGAGATCTCCACCTTAAAAGGTTGGAAGAGATCGAAAGCAACGTCAGGAGTTTTATGGTTTTGCAATTTGAGCATAATAATTTCTTTAGAAATTAGCTTAAGGAACAAAAAAAATTATGAGTTATATGAATAAAGAGCTCGATGATATGTCTAAAAAATTTGATGGTTTGAAATTTCAGATTGCTCACCTCGAGAAATTGATAACTGAAATTTCGTATAAGCAGGCCACCTTAGTTAATAGGATGGCCGCTCAATCGAAGAAGTTCTATGAAAATAAAGATGAATATCTAAAAGTTTTTGATGTGTCCCCTATTAAATCTTTGTTTTTCAATATGAATCTTGATAATGATGGGACTGAATATGATCCACGTTTACCTAGAAGGCGTTCCAAAAATTCAGAGTTTTTAGATCTTAATGCAAAAATTGGTAAAAGTGGGATTGAAGAGATCAAAACTTTAGATATTAATGAACCCACTATTTTGGATTTCAAGGAATTTAATTATGATAATTGCTGTTTGATAGATTGTATTTGCTTGTTGCAATCCGTGCTAAATTCTCTTCATGCTTATAGTCAAAATAAAGCTTTTACTAAACATATCGTTGATGCTTTGATGCAATCTTATGAAGAAAAACTTGAGTTGGAAGTTTCTATCCCTAGAAAACTTTATGATGAGTGGGAACCTATATTAAAATTAAAATTAAAGATTATGAATGCTATGCTTTGTGTGATTTGGGTGCTAGTGTTTCGATGATTCCAAAGAATTTGTGTGATTTGCTAGGTTTCCGTGATTTTGCTGATTGCTATTTAAACTTGCACCTTGCGGATTCCACTATTAAGAAACCTATGGGAAGAATTAATGATTGTAACGCCCCAAGACCGGAGCTTCAGATGCCTTCCATGTTTTTTCGAGTTTCGCCGTGTATTTCTTTTGCTCTCTTACATTGCATCATGTCATCATGCCATCATGTCATTTCTTTTCTTAACTCAATTAAATAAATGGCATGGATCGTTGATCCATTTAAATCGAGGGAAGAGTGTTTTCTCTTTATAACATATCCTCCCAATATTATAGGGAGCTATAACAAAATATTCCATTAGTTTGGGATCACCTATAACACACCTGCAATAATCACATGTCTTTTCTGCTTCGAGTTTGCTCCTCAAACTTCGTCCATAAATTCTTTATCTTTTCTGGAGGTCTACCAAAAATCTCAACATTTTGGGACCTTTCTAACGCCCACTTCTTATTCGAACTCATTTGAATTTAATTCAAATGAGTTCCAATCCAAACTTGGTACATGCCCATTTATACTTTTCTTGGATCAAGATCATTTTTGCGAGTCCAGTAAAATTATCCCCATCCCAGTTTCCACCCCAACTTTCTCTTTCTTTTCCTTCTCTTTTCTGTTTTCTTTTTAAATGGGAAAAGAGAGATATTTAGGGAGAGAGGCGGCATGCACCCCTGGCCAGGCCTGCACCACTGCCCTCATGGGCCTCCCTCCCTCACGCGCCGGCCCAAGGCCAGGCACAATCAGCCCCGCTGCTTACCCTAACCCCCTCCCGCATCGCTCTCTCCCTCTCCCTCGTCTCCCTCACGCCGCCAGAGTCCAGAACCCGCTCGATCCCCTCGCCCTCTCCTCATCGAGCGCCCTCCTCTCCTACCTCGCGCCTCTACTTCTCCTTGCGTCGCCCGGAGCGCTCTCGCGCCGCCACTAGAGGCCAACTCCGGCGACTCCACACCCGCACAGAGCCCCGCACCCGATCCCGCGGGTCCCTCCTCTCGCCTGTCGCTGAGAAGGAGCTCCGCCGCCTCGACTCCTGGTCCGGGCTCCGTCGACCGCTCCCTCCTCGGCTTCTGGCCTCGTCCAGGCCACCCTGTCGTCGCCCCGCCTCAGCGCCCGCGCGCTCCTCCTCTCGACCCGCCGCCCCGGCGAACTACCGCCGATGACCTCCTTCTTCCAGCGAGGCCCCGCTCCCGTGCCCGCGAGTTCGTCCCCGCCATCTTGCACCCACCTTGGTCGCGCCTCCCTCGCTGGCCGTCCCAAGACTGCTCCTCCCCTGCCTCAGGTCATGGTGCGACGACCACGCCGGCAGGACTCCCCTCCGTCGCCGGAAGCACTCCCGCGCGCTAGTGGAGACCAACCTCCGGAGACTGCACTGCTGCACCTCCGGTGACTGTCGTCCAGGACGACCCGCTTCCTCCTGTGAGCTCCCGAGGCACCAGCCTCCCATCTGCGAGATCCGACGACGCTAGCCACCAGGACCCGCTGCTCTGCCTCGCTCCTCACCCGTCCATCCCCGCGTTGTCTGCCAGTCGCCCGCTTCGCGCTCGAGCTCCCTGCTTACTGTCGGTGACCACTACCATGGTTTCCTTGCTGCTGCCACCCGGGGTCCTTGCGTTGTTTCTTTCGTTTCAGAACATCTAGACCGGCAAGACCCGGACTAAGAACGCCGAGTACATCTACAAACCATAAGAACTTGGATGCATCAAGTCCTCGAGGAGACCCGTTTTTCGTCAAGTTCGACTACGTTGTGACGCGTCAAGTACCTCTACCGCCTTTTTCGGATTCCCAAGAACGCCAAGTACCTCGACACCCGGTGCCTAGAACGACTACCGACACCGAAGATCCATGAACAAAAAACCGTCAAGTTCGACTACCGTCGACGTGCACTTCGCCAAGTACCACACCATTTTGGAAGACCCGTGAACATCAAGTTCTCTACCATGAACGGTTACAGTGTTGCGGGACCGGCAAGTACCCTCTCTGGCTCGCCAAGTTCAGCTACCATTGATACATACCACTACTGTCGCCGTGATTGCGAGAACCTCTACTTCCTCCTCGAAAACGTGAACGACTACCGTCGACCCCCCAAGTGACTCGGATTCGTCAATTCCTTCTGCGAAAACGTGTACCACTACCGCCGCGAGTACCTCTACTGTCCTCGTGTACCCCACTACTTCCACTACGAACGTCCCGAGAACGTCTACTTCCTCTACTTGGCACCGATCGAGAACCGTCCCGTTTGCACACTTCGAAGGTATGACCCGAGACGACGTCCGTGTAACGAATGCTTGCGATGTTTGAGATGCTCATGTTCGAACCGTGTTCGAGTTGTCATTGCACGTTCCTCCTCGGTTGCCATGCCGTCGACCCAGGGGAAACCCGGTATCCGGGATAACCCCACCATCCTCGCATGATCCGTCCATCCACATTTTCTCTTGCATCGACATCTCAATGAGTTGTCGGATCACTCGGAATGTTGCCATGGCACCATTTCTGTGGTAGTTGGCGTGGCACCCTTTTTGTTCTGCCATGACGACCAAATGCTTCATAATGCTCATGTCAACTCTTAATAAAAATTGCATAAAACTTGCTCATGTCATTCACATCATAATAATAACATTTAAATATTTAAAACTGTTGTTGCATTAAATTACTAAGGCATATGGGGTTTACCGGATTCGTTATTTGTTATATCCGGCCCCATTTAAATTGTTTAGATGGTGTAGTTTTGTTATGCCTCACCTCTTGCCATGCTTAACAACAGTTAATATTGTTGGGTACATAAACAAGATCGAACTAAATAACTTGAATGTGGTGTTTCGTCAATATGCAACGGAGTTGCATATTGAGCTCCACTTAACTTGTGGTTTTGTTTGTGCCCTTTGCCATGTCATGCTTCATTAAACCGGACATGCATCATACTTGGTTGTGCATCATGTCATGCTTATGTGGTGGTTGTTTACTATGTTGTTTGCTCCTTTCCGGTGTTGCTTCTTCGGGTTGGTTCCGATAACGTCGTGTTGTGAGGATTCGTTCGTCTACGTCCGCTTTGTCTTCTTCATGGACTCGTTCTTCTTCCTTGCGGGATCTCAGGCAAGATGGCCATACCCTCGAAATCACTTCTATCTTTGCTTGCTAGTTGCTCGCTCTATTGCTATGCCTATGCTGCGATACCTACCACTTGTTTATCATGCCTCCCATATTGTTGAACCAAGCCTCTAACCCACCTTGTCCTAGCAAACTGGTGTTTGGCTATGTTACCACTTTGCTCAGCCCCTCTTATAGCGTTGTTAGTTGCAGGTAAAGATTGGAGCTTGTTCCATGTTTAGAACATGTTTACTTGTTGGGATATCACAATATCTCTTATTTAATTAATGCATCTATATACTTGGTAAAGGGTGGAAGGCTCGGCCTTATGCCTGGTGTTTTGTTCCACTCTTGCCGCCCTAGTTTCCGTCATATCGGTGTTATGTTCCCGGATTTTGCGTTCCTTACGCGGTTGGGTATAATGGGAACCCCTGGACAGTTCGCCTTGAATAAAACTCCTCCAACAAGGCCCAACATTGGTTTTACCATTTGCCACCTAGCCTTTTTTCCCTTGGGTTAGGCCAGCCCAAGGGTCATCTTTATTTTAAACCCCCCGGGCCAGTGCTCCTCTGAGTGTTGGTCCAAACTGAGCGATGTCCGGAGCTACCAGGGGCAACTCTGGGCTGGCCCACCCAACGTCTGGCTCATCCGGTGTGCCCTGAGAACGAGATATGTGCAGCTCCTATTGGAATTTGTCGGCACATCTGGGTGGCTTTGCTGGTCTTGTTTTACTATTGCCGAAATGTCTTGTAACCGGGATTCCGAGCCTGATCGGGTCTTCCCGCTAGAAGGAATATCCTTCGTCGACTGTGAGAGCTTGTGATGGGCTAAGTTGGGACACCCCTGCAGGGATTTGAACTTTCGAAAGCCGTGCCCGCGGTTATGGGCAGATGGGAATTTGTTAATGTCCGGTTGTACAAAACCTAAAGTTGACCTTAATTAAAATGCATCAACCGCGTGTGTAACCGTGATGGTCTCTTTCCGGCGGAGTCCGAGAAGTGAACACGGTGTTGGAGTTATGCTTGACGTAGGTTGTTCTAGGATCACTTCTTGATCATAGTTGTTCGACCGTGCTTTTGCCTTCTCTTCTCGCTCTCTTTTGCGAATAGGTTAGCCACCATATATGCTAGTCGCTTGCTGCAGCTCCACCTCATACCTTTTACCCTTCCTATAAGCTTAAATAGTCTTGATCGCGAGGGTCTAAGATTGCTGAGTCCCCGTGACTCACACATACTTCCAAAACCAGTTTACAGGTGCCGATGATACCGTGCAGGTGACGCAACCAAGCTCAAGGAGGAGCTCGATGAAGATCTTGTCCTTGGTGTTGTTTCGTTCTAGTTGATCAGTAGTGGAGCCCAGTCGGGACGATCGGGGATCTGTGTAGCATTTGGGGTAGTCTTCTTTTATTTTGGCTCCGTAGTCGGGCCTTGATTGTAGCTGGTTGATGTAATGCTTTATTCATATAATTATGTGAAGTGGCGATTGTAAGCCAACTATGTATCTCTTTCCCTTATGTATTACATGGGTTGTGTGAAGATTACCTCACTTGCGACATTGCTTTCAATGCGGTTATGCCTCTAAGTCGTGCTTCGACACGTGGGAGATATAGCCACATCGAGGGCGTTACAATGATGTTCTTATTGTTGCAAATAGGAACTATGTGCCCATAGATTTTATTGTTCTTGACATAGATTGCAATTCTTCATGTCCTATTATTCTTGGTAGACCTTTCCTTAGAACGATTGGTGCAATTATTGATATGAAGGAAGGGAATATTAGATTCCAATTCCGTTAAGGAAAGGCATGGAACACTTCCCTAGAAATAAAATTAAATTACCTTATGAATCTATTATGAGAGCCACTTATGGATTGCCTACCAAAGATGGCAATACCTAGATCTATCCTTGCTTTTTATGCCTAGCTAGAGGCGTTAAACGATAGGGCTTGTTGGGAGGCAACCCAAATTTATTTTTATTCCTTGATTTTTTTTCTCCTGTTTATAAATAAATAATTTATCTAGCCTCTTTTTTGGTTGTTTTTTTTGTGTTTAATTAGTGTTTGTGCCAAGTAGAACCGTTGGGAAGACTTGGGGAAAGACTTTTTAATCTTGCTGTAAAAAACAGGAACTTTAGCGCTCACGAGAATTGCTACCATTTTTATTTGGAAAGTGATATTTAGTTAATTATTTTTTAAGATGATTAATAGATAAATTCCTCACGTCCAGAAATTTATTTTAGAATTTTTGGGGTTCCAGATCTTGCGTTAGCTATAGATTACTACAGATTGTTCTGTTTTGACAGATTCTATTTTTCGTGTGTTGTTGCTTATTTTAATGAATCTATGGCTAGTAAAATAGTTTATAAACCATAGAGAAGTTGGAATACAGTAGGTTTAACACCAAAATAAATAAATAATGAGTTCATTACAGTACCTTGAAGTGGTGTTTTGTTTTCTTTCGCTAACAGAGCTCACGAGATTTTCTACTTTAAGTTTTATGTTGTGAAGTTTTCAAGTCTTGGGTGAAAGATTTGATGGATTATGGAACAAGGAGTGGCAAGAGCCTAAGATTGGGGATTCCCGTGGCACCCCAAGATAATCTAAGGACACCTAAAAGCCAAAGCTTGGGGATGCCCCGGAAGGCATCCCCTCTTTCGTCTACTTCCATCGGTAACTTTACTTGGAGCTATATTTTTATTCACCACATGATATGTGTTTTTCTTGGAGCGTCTTGTATGATTTGAGTCTTTGTTTTTAGTTTACCACAATCATCCTTGCTGTACACACCTTTTGAGAGAGACACACATGATTCGGAAATTATTAGAATACTCTATGTGCTTCACTTATATCTTTTGAGTTATATAGTATTTGCTCTAGTACTTCACTTATATCTTTTAGAGCACGGTGGTGGTTTTGTTTTATAGAAACTATTATTCTCTCATGATTCACTTAGATTATTTTGAGAGTCTTAAATAGCATGGTAATTTACTTAAATAATCCTAATATACTATGTATTCAAGACTAGTAAAAACTTTCTTATGAGTGTGTTGAATACTAAGAGAAGTTTGATGCTTGATGATTGTTTTGAGACATGGAGGTAGTGATATCAAAGTTGTGCTAGTTGAGTAGTTGTGAATTTGAAAAATGCTTGTGTAGTTTGTAAGTCCCGTAGCATGCACATATGGTAAACATTATGTAACAAATTTGAAACATGAGGTGTTCTTTGATTGTCCTCCTTATGAGTGGCGGTCGGGGACGAGCGATGGTCTTTTCCTACCAATCTATCCCCCTAGGAGCATGTGCGTAGTGCTTGGTTTTTGATGACTTGTAGATTTTTGCAATAAGTATGTGAGTTCCTTATGACTAATGTTGAGTCCATGGATTATACGCACTCTCACCTTTCCATCATTGCTAGCCTCTTCGGCATGCATTGCCCTTTCTCACATTGAGAGTTGGTATTGTATATTAGTGATAGGGGTGTGTACAAAGTACACGTGAATACGAGGTATTGTGCGTGTGTGTATACTATCGACGAACTAGCCCCCAAGCTTCTATAACATACTGGGGGCCTAGGGTTACAAATCATATATAGTTAGCTTATCACCAGTGGGGATAGAGTCCTCCGCGACTCTGGTAGCTAGCTTCATGTTGTATGCCGAGTCCTCCACATGGGTCTTCGTATAACACGTCTCGATCCAACCTATGTGGCGTAGGATGGAACCGACCCATGAGTCCTCATGTTGACCCACCAAAACTAGATATGATGTGCCCACCACACCACACACGCAATCGGCCACTAAGAAAATAAGCATATACAATAGTACATGTTATACATGAAAGTTAATTTCATGGTGCATCCAAAAATATATGTTCTGCATTGTGAATGTTTATATATTCTCCAAAAATATTAGTCACGGGAAAGAGAAATGAAGGGCATATCTCTCCTTGTCTCCACCGGACATCCCCTCTTTCTACACCACTTTCACGCACGCACACAAACTATCTCTCGGGCCTCTAAAAGTATGCATGCCCATGACACATTCACATGTGACGGTCACTGAAGTTCAGAATATTCTCATTACGGTCACCGTATACATTCTCGTGGTGATCATATGGTATCTAGCTCATGATACGTCTCTGTATTTTCTTGATGACACTGACGGACTTTGCATTTGATGCGTGCTACGTATTTTGTTGACGACACTTATGGTCATTGTATTTGAAGCGAAAGCACGATATGGTCACTGGACTTCAGAATAAGCTCATCACGGTCACCACATACATTATGTCGTGCTAACCAACATGTGGTTGGATGGTTAGGAGGACAGTGGTTTCTCGAGCCCACCAGGGTTAAAGTCCCGGTGCTCGCATTTATCCTGAGTTAATTTCAGTATTTTCCGACGGTGTACGTTCAGTGGGAGGAGACGTTCCACTCGACTACGAGGCACCTATGGTGACTTCGTAAAATCTCAAGATCATATGTTGGCTCACTGTCTCAAAGCTGCTCATAGGGGTAGGGTGTGCGTGTGTGCGCTTATAGCGGTGAGTGCTTGCGCGTATATATGAGCCCTTGCGTCTGTACCGTGTTAAAAAAATACATGTCATGATTATACGGTCACTGGCTCACCCGTACAACTCCGTATTTTATTGATGACACAATAAATTGACCAGTCAAACGTTCCACGTGGCGCAACTAGTGTTGCACCATCGGGGTGCGTAACCATGGGGCCCACCTGTCAGCCCGTATATGAAAGAAAGAAATGGTAGTTTGAGTTTGTACTGTATTAATAAAATACATTTTAGGGTGATCATACGGTCACTGGCTCACCATACAGCTCCGTAATTTGTTGATGACACGATCAATTGACTAGTCAAATGGTCCACATTCAGCAGCGCACATTACCATAGGGCCCACCCGTCAGCGCGTATATGAAGGACAGAAATGGTAATAAATTAGTGTTGGTGGGTACTCAAAGTCGTGAGACCTCTGGTTGCCAGTCGCCGGTGGTGGGGGCGCGTTGATTGGGCGGGGTGGGGTGGGGATCGCCGGAGAAAAAGCTCGGCGCGGGGGGGGGGGCTAGAGGGATGGCCGGCGCGGCGACGAACTGGTGGTGGGGAGTGGTTTTGGGGCGGGCGGGGCGGCTTCGCGGCGTGGGCCTGCCGCGGGCCGCGGGGGGCGGCGGTTCGGCCGGTGGTGGCTGGAGGCTCACGGGGGTGGAGTTTGATGATAAACTGCAGGCCCTTGATTTCGTATCCAACGGCTGGAAAATCTAATGACCAGAGATGAAAAAGTCAGTCGACTGACGTGTAGCCTCACCCCACACGTACACATGCATGAACGCAAGACACGCACACATGCAGGCGTGCAACATTGACACGTACACATAACGAACACACGCACGCATGCAGGCATGCAACACTGACATGTAAACATGCACTCACGAACACACGCACGTACGCACACATGCATGCAACACTGAAACGTACCCTTGCACGCACGCAACAATCGCACGCCTGCATGCACACAACACACGATGCAAGACACACGCTCAACCTATACGTGCATGCACCACTACTAGGAAAAGGCCTATAGATGATATGGCCACTAATGGCGCACCAGAAATGTGGTGCGCCACTACTATATACTAATGGCGCACCCTGAGTTGGTGCGCCATTAGTGTGGTAGACACTAATGGCGCACTGGACACACGGTGTGCCACTAGTAACAATTTTTTTTCCAAAAATACTAATGGCGCACCGGGGCACAGTGCGCCATTACTAGTTTAACTAGTAATGGCACACCTGCCACACAGTGCGCCACTACTATATTATTATTATTTTGCAAAACTACTAATGGCGCACCGCAAGCTGGTGCGCCATTAGTAACCAGGGTTACTAATGGCGCATTTGTGGGTGGTGCGCCATTAGTAACCTGAGACCAGCTAGATATTTTGGACAGCCACACCTACACACTCACTTTCCCCACTTCATTCTCTCCACCTCCTCCTCCAAGCTTCTGTCGGTTGCCTCCTCCTCCTCACCTCATTTGCACCATAGATTCATCAAAATTAAATGGTTAAATTACCTTTTCTGATAGGTAAGTAAGGGGAAAGCTATCTTTATGTTGTAGATCTACTTTTTTCTCCCTCCAACAACGTGCACATGCACTTTTTATGGCCTAGCTAGATCTATGTATGTTTCTGGTGTTGCATATGTTTGTGGTGTTGCATATATGTTTGTGTTTGCAGGTACCAGTATTTGAAATGCGATAGTTGCCAATATTTTGCCGGAATGTTGATTCATTTCTGTTTCGGCGAGAATTTTGGCACTATGCATTCTTTTTGGTCCTATTTTTAGGGAAAGTCATGCCAAATTTTTTCTTGGTTCTAAAATATCGTTTTGCTCTACCCCGCAGGCGACCATGGTCCGCACGATGATCGAAGGCATCGTGAATAGGTTTTTGAGCTCCGCGAAGGCCGAGATGCTTCAAAAGAACGAGACAGAGATAAGATGTCCGTGTCGAAGATGCAAGCTGAAGAGCCTTATTGCGGACCCGGATTCCGGGTAGGTGCGGGACCACCTGCTCTTGCGTGGTTTCATGGATGGCTATTGGTGGCAAGGTGATGAAGATGACTATGAAATCGTCCATGGGGGTTGGGCAATAAATGAGGAAGGGCAGCAAGACAACCACCGCGGCGAGGGCGGGTGAGGGAGTCCTGGATTAGGGGGTGTTCGGATAGCCGAACTATACCTTCAGCCGGACTCCTGGACTATGAAGATGCAAGATTGAAGACTCCGTCCCGTGTCCGGAAGGGACTTTCCTTGGCGTGGAAGGCAAGCTTGGCGATACGGATATGAAGATCTCCTACCATTGTAACCGACTCTATGTAACCCTAACCCTATCTGGTGTCTATATAAACCAGAGGGTTTTAGTCCGTAGGACAACATACACATCAACAATCATACCATAGGCTAGCTTCTAGGGTTTAGCCTCTCTGATCTCGTGGTAGATCTACTCTTGTACTACCCATATCATCAATATTAATCAAGCAGGACGAAGGGTTTTACCTCCATCGAGAGGGCCCGAACCTGGGTAAAACTTCGTGTCCCTTGCCTCCTGTTACCATCTGGCCTACACGCACAGTTCGGGACCCCCTACCCGAGATCCTCCGGTTTTGACACCGACATTGGTGCTTTCATTGAGAGTTCCTCTGTACCGTCGCCGTCAGGCCCGATGGCTCCTACGATCATCAATAGCGATGCAGTCCAGGGTGAGACCTTCCTCCCCGGATAGATCTTCGTCTTTGGCGGCTTCGCACTGCGGGCCAATTCACTTGGCCATCTAGAGCAGATCGAAAGCTACGCCCCTGACCGTCAGGTCAGATTCGGAAATTAAACTACACGGATGACATCCGTGGGGACTTGATCTTCGATGGACTCGAACCACCGCCGAGCGCGCCGCACTGTCACGACGAGCATGATCTAGCTCTGCCACCAAACAGTGCCCTGGAGGCTGCACCCGCGTCGGCTCCGACCCTTAGTTTAGAGCCAGCCGCCCCCAATTCCCAGCTTCACGGCCAGCAACTCGCACAACATGCAGGCGGCGCCATTGGTGTCTCCGGCGGAGGCGGCATTGGTGTCTCCGACGCCGGCACGGGCATTGGAGCTTAATGCACCCGGGTGTACACCGGTCGGCACCTCGGCAGCAAGCGGCCCCTCCGTCAATTGCACGCCCGCCGTTGGCGGTGCCTCGACATTAGCCGAGCTCGACACCATCATCACGGTAACTAATTAAGCCTCTCAGCCAAGGACTTCAACTCCTTGCCTTTGACTAGGCATCCCTGACGCCCTACATGTTTTCGTAGGGCGCCGCCGACGTTCCGTGCACTCTCCTGCACTTCGTGAACGACAAGTTGGTCGATGTCGCCAAGGGCAGAATCGTTCAACCGAGCAACCCCGTGTTCCACGGTAATCCGATGCCACCCACCATGTATAGGGTTCAACTGGTTCGGGTGCTGCCAGGCTGCGACGAGTTGTTACCTCCGATTCGACCCGCCGGGGCCGATGAAGATGATGTGATGACCCTCAGCGCCTGCCTAAGCTGGCCCCTGCTTTGGCCGAAGAGCCAGATTCGTTTGGGGGCGGGGGACACCACCCCAAAGACAACACCGCCAGTCGTGCCGGCGCCAAGCCATGGCAAGACTGCCGCAATGCTACCTGACATGCCGGACATCCCTATGGCATAGGATCCATACATGGATATGGCACAGGATCCGGACGACGACGGTACATTTACCAACGTCGATAAGTACTTTGCCGAACATGGGTACGATGACGAATTCTTGGGGCCTCCTTCTCAAGAACCCAACCCTACAAAAGACGATCGCGATCTAGCTGGTACCGCGGAGAAACCCAATTGCAACAGGTGTCGTCTGGCGTTCAGTTCTCAGGAGACGCCTTCAGCTGCCGACTTCACCGAGCCTCAGATAGCCGAGGTGCGAAATATTATCAGCCCCAACACACTCAAGAAGGCGGTCTGTGAGCAGAACTCAGTCCCATTACAACAGAAGAAGAAGGGGCGGAAAAGAAAGAGTAACAAGGGTGCGAGCCAGCCGGCACCGAGTACAATCCGTGCTCAGGACTGGCCACCTTCACCTAAGGATATCTCGAGGAGGGTGCATGTGGAGGGTAGGCCGATGCTACCGACTAATATGCTCAATGCTACAACCGGTGCTATGCGGAGTCTACATGACATTGTTCTTTCTTTGGAGAAGCGGCGTCTCAGAGAGAATGACGTGGCATACCCGGTTTTCGTGGCCAAGGTGCCAGAGGGCAAGGGCTTTGTGGATAACTCCATCGGGGGTACGATCGTCCTGCGGTTTGATGACATCTTCACTATGTTTAACCTTCATCCGCTGCACTACACCTTTGTTCGGCTATTTTCGCTGAGTATGGAGATGCGGATCATTAGAGACAAGACCCCGGACATCGTGATAGTCGACCCCTTCTACATGCGTGCCAAGATCTTGGGCAGCACTGGGGACCGGCAAGTCATGAGTTCTTACCTCGAAGGCGTCATTCTGTCAAACCCAGATAAGGATAACTTCCTCGTGCCTTACTTTCCCGAGTAAGTTGTCCCCTCAACCGCCCCGTAACATATGATTTCTTAGATTTCGATCGTTTTTTCTAACATTCCGTGTTTTGTGCAGTGACACACATTGCACACTCATCCTCTTAAGCCCGAAATATTCCATGGCCACGTATTTCGACTCGGACCGTCAGTTGAAGAAAGACTACACAAATATCAAGAAAGTTCTTGATGATGTTCTCCCCGGCTACGCCAAATCTAGAAGCACCTTCACCAGGACAGTTTGTAAGTATGGCAAGCACGTGTTCACCCACAATACGACGTTCTGCTGCGTCAAGCAGCCACCTGGCGGTCAGAAGGATGCCTACTACGCCCTCCATCACATGCGGGCGATCGTACGGGACCATAATCACCTTCTGCTACCAAATAATCTCAAAGATTGGGCCGCGAGCTTGTCGGCAATCCAGGACGCGGACATCATACAAGAATTCTTTCGCATCCAATCGGAGTTTGCGGAAATCATCCATCAAGATGTCCTTCGTACCTCAGGGCAGTTCAACCTCAGAAATCAACCGTCCAACAGTGAGATAGACACAACGCTACAAATGCAGGCTGACAACGCCCGCGATTTCATGACCATCACGAGAGACAGCGGCTTCATCCATGCTCCGGTCCCTTGAGTCGTGTCGAAAGTAGTGATGCTATGTGTAGTTCTGAAACATCGACTGGCTCATGTTGTAATTAAACTTTAATGAACTTGTATGTCTCTTTGGTTTGGACAATCGTTCAACTTAGATGTAATCGATGCTATTAATGTGTTGCTTTTCTCTTCTGATCCTTTTGTTCCATACTTATATATTGCTTATGTATTGTCTGTGAATTGTTACTAACGTTTTGTTTGGCTAGTGCATAAAGATGTCGTCGTATGTCGTGTACAAGGGTAAGGTTCCCGGAGTCTACGACGACTGGGAGGAGTGTCGGAGACAGGTTCACCGTTTCAGCGGTAACAGTTACAAAGGGTACACCACTAGGGTGGAGGCGGAAGTTAGATACGCGCGCTATCTAGCGGGATAGAGGAGGGAGCGTTGGAGGAACCGGATGAAGACCAGTTTCATCGCGATTATGCTCATCGTGATGACCGCAGCTCTCTTCTATGTGATGGTAGTTTAGATGATCGATATCGACTTGTAATGTGAAGACAAACTCGCTACTCGCGGTTACGAGACTTGTAATGTTCTAACTTTGTTCGGTATTTTCAATTCGGAGACTAATATGATGAATTGTATTCGGAGACTAATCTTCTATTGTATTCGATGAATCTGTTGTTGTTGTGTGGTGCTAGCTATATTCTGTCCGATAATATATTTTGTAACCTGTGAAAATATCAGAAAAGAAAAAATCCCTAATATTCATACTAGTGGCGCACCACCACATAGTGCGCCATTAGTAAGCCAGAGCACACTAATGGCGCATCATCCACCAGTGCGCCATTAGTATGCCAAAGCACATGGGTAAATATGGCCCCCTGGGAGGCATACTAATGGCGCACCGTGGCTATACTAATGGCGCACTACGTGGTGCGCCATTAGTATACCAGATACTAATGGCGCACCTGTGGTGCACCATTAGTAATAAATTCTAATGGCGTGGTGCTAGTGGCGCACCTGTAGTGCGCCATTAGTAGGCAAAACAGGTGCACCACTAGTAGGCCTTTTCCTAGTAGTGCACCCTTTGTTAAGGACATGGATTGTTACAGGTATTAATCAATCTTATATGTGATAAGCAGAAATTGATGTTTGCAGCGGTCTTTTATCACAACATATCGAACGGGCTATCAACATAGTAGGCTTATCTACATGAAAAGGATGACGTCACACTCAATGAACAATCATCAGTTTATGAAATGCCCGCTTCTGACCCCCCTGGCCCACCAAAGGTTCCTCTGCTGTGCGCTGCCTGCGTTGGGTCACTGACATGCAGGCCATGTACCCAAAGCGCCCACACATCAGTGGAAGAATGGGGCGGTGTCCTACGATAGAGTCGAGGGCGCCACTCACTGCACGCCTGACTGGACACGCCTCCTTGCCGCATTCAAATGCCTCCATGAAACTCGCCCGTGTAGAAGCCGAGAAACCCACTCTGGACACATGTCCATTCATGACTGGGCTGGCCTTAAATGCAACGCCGGCCGAGCTCCTCCCGTCCGCCGTCTATTTAATCTCCTATTTAAACGAGGCCAAACGCCGGCCAAGAATTGCACACCTCCGCCGCTCCCCTATCTCCTCCTTCACCATTTTGTCCACTCTTACAATGGCTTACGAAGAGTAGTTATTCCACACAAGACATTTGTCTAGGTTTGTATCTCTCACACACACCCACGTAGGTGGGGGGCGTGCATGAAGAGAAGAGGTGCACGCACGGCGCACGTACTCCCGTCTCTTTCCCAACCACACCCGCGCGGGTACACGGTGGAGCTCATTTCTGTACGAAAAGGCAGCCCACGTGGTAATTTGACACATGTACTGGTTTTCCACTTGGTGGAGGGAGGATCGTCTACCATGGGTGAACAAACAAATTGCGACCTGATGCGTTATGTTAAAAAATAGGTAAACCATGTGGGGCCTACCTTAGAGGCAAGGCTCTATACTCTGGAGAACTTTTGATGTGTCCCGTGAACTCGTAGAACGAGGAGAAGCTTGCTTAGTATGACGTCTCCCCCGCCCACGGGCGTGGTGGCTCGCAGGATGAGGTGAAGCTTGCTTACTAGTAGTAGTACTGTATGCCTTACGCCCGCTCCCTCGCCCACGCGCGCGGTGGCTCGCAGGACGAGGAGAAAATTTTACTACTCCCTCCGTTTACTCCTCGTCCCTACTAGCTTGGTTAGAGATATTATCATATTGTTTGGAATATATATGTTCTTTAGTACTCCCTCCATTTACTTATACAAGGCCACTATAAAAAATACACTTTGCATCTATACAAGGCCACGAATAGTAATCGAGACAAAAGTTACTACTCCCCTCTTTCCAGTTTATGGCTCAATTTCAAAATCTCTCCAACCAAGGTAGACGGTGAGTGGTCGAATTAATTTCATACTCCTAGTTTGCACAAGTAATTAGTACGCTCGTTTTTCTCAAGAAGTTATGTTTACTGTGGCATTGAACGAATGAATGAATGACCACTAAATTTCCATGAACTTCTACATGCATTGGTGAGTTTTCTCTTGACACTGCTTGCATCAGGTGATCTAACGCACCTCGAAATCCAACATGTGATGGTACTACTACTAGTAGTAGAATCGAGACTTATAAAACGAAAAACGAATGTTTTTTAGATGAGCCCTATAAACCCTAGTGGGTACATACTCCATAAAATCAGATTTTCCCAAAACTAAGTCGCTCAACCTTTATTTGCTTGTTTCCCTTCCTGCCTCCTTGCCTCGAACAGACTATGCCAAACTCCCCTGCCTGTTGCGCTGGAAAAGAACCGCCCTCGCCTTTTTTAGTCCGGATTTGTATCGATGGATCGCGCAAAGTAGGAAAAACCCAAGTCGTGTCTTGTACTCCTCCGTCGACGCTCGCTTTCATGAATTCTGTACTTCCTGTCGCCGACATGTGGGACATATAGCAATCGGGTCGACGTGTCAAGCACCAAACAACAGTGCAGAACAGCAGGGGGGGCGCACCCTAGTTGTACCGCCCCAGTAGTAGTAGTAATGAGCAATGAGACGTCAAATCACAATGCCGCACCTTCCCAAACGGACGAAGCAACCATTATTTCACACTTTGGTTTGCCATCATCTCAAACCACGTAGTATTTGTTCTGCCTCAAGAGGGACACGCGCATCGCCTTGGTACATCATAACACGTGGGACCGCATGACAGGCCATGCTCCCCCGCCAATCGCTCGGTAAAATCACCTCATTTTTACTACTATACTTCCTTTATATCGGTTTATACATGGCATGCACGTCCTTCTAGGTTGAGAATTTAACTGGCTATATATGTGATGAACAGTATATGTTTAGAAACTACATCCGCATAATAATCCAATGATATACTTTTGTGACATAGTAACTCAGATTTAGTTAGTCAAATGGATGACCTAGAACTATGTGCACGCCCTATAAACCGAGACGTCTAAAAAACGAGATGGAGAGGGTAGTTCAGTACGTATATTTTTAGATCAATATAGTCGGGATTCACCAAGGAGCAAAACCAAGTGGTAGGTTGCACCTGTCGTGTTGGCATAGCGACTCAAGCAGGGTCTGTCCGCACACGAAATGGCGACACACTTAACAGGACCCCTTTGGCCGACATGTGGCTCATCCACCGTCTTGTTCCACGTGCGATGCACTAAATTACAGTTCGGAGCAGCAGTTGGAATTGGAGGCACCCCGGTTGTAGCGCCGCAGTAGTAGAAAATGAGCAATGAGGGGTCAAATCACAAAGCCCCACCTTTCCCGCATTAAGCTGGACGGACAAAGCAACCATCATTTCACTCTAGGGCGCAAGAGCATAAAGAAAATAGAAAACCAATGATGCGTGCGGCAGCTACCTAGGGTACCCTAGGGTAGGGGTCTCCACTACAGATCATTTTTTTGAAAGTGCCTCCACTACAAATCGGCTTCTCCCTCGTCCTCTTAAAGAAAACCGATGATGCGTGCGGCGGTAGTGTTTGTAGGAGTACTACTAGGGCGTGCGGGGCCACGTCGTAGTAAATGGGAGAGGGATTGAGTTCGAGTTGACGCCTTAAATATGTGTGGGCTGCTTGGTTTTAAGGGAACGAGGCAACATTTTGGGTTCGGGGACCAGTGGAGATATAGTACGTACAAAAAATTGTGGACGTAGGTTCGACCGAAAGGCAATGATGCATGGGCCCTGCATTTTGACATACCCGGGCCGCGTGAAATTTGCTATTCTACTCAAAACTAGTAAGGTACACATGCATTGAGCGCATGAGATTTCAAAACCAAATTATGAATAAATACACACTATAGCATGTAAAGCTTTGAGTCATATATGCATGATGTAGATGTTCGTTTAGTTCTTATAGTTCATCTCATTCAAAATCAATTAGTTTTATAAAAATGTTACTAAGATTCATGGGGTTGTGCATTGTAAAGCATAAAGTAAAAAACAAATAATGACAATTCATTTAGAAAAAAATCAATTATGATACGGAAGATTCTAGAGCAAAGGAGAAGTGCTTGTGTTTTGAGGTTTGTGCGTTATGCTTAAGTTCAACCATAGAGTCTTCTAAATTGTACATGTGGCAGATCTGGTGGAATGTTGATGATATCCAACGGCCAGTAGTGCTCGGATTTGCCATCTCTGCACTATCGGATTAGCTTCATCCAGCGACCATCTTTCAAGTTATTCGCACACTATATAGTTCTTGTGACATAGTTGCATGTCTTGGAAAAAAGCTACTAGTGGGTTGTACTATCTATTTATGAATAGAAGATGTATACATGGAAGTTGTAGGGAAAGAGATGACATGGAGTATCTCAATTCCTACGAGTAGGGATTGGAAAAGAGATGTCATTTGGTTGACATCATAGGAACTTTTCTATTGAATCTAGAGATGTCATGTATCTCAATTCCTATGAGGAGGGATTAGAAAAGAGATGTAATTTGGTTCATATCATAGGAACTTTTCTATTGAATATATGGTAATGTTTATTTTCCTTTGAAATTATGGGAGTATAGGAATCCATTCATATGAACCAAGTGGCTCTAAAGCTATAGAAATGATATCATGTTTATTTCCTTTGAAATGTGGAGTATATGAATCTATTCCTATGAACTAATTGGCTCTAAAGGAAAAAATCCTATAAAAATCATATCATATAGAGTTCCTATGATATTCTTCCACACCAAAGGATGGTTGAAATTGCTGCAGGTGATACGATGGTCTTTCTTTGTATAGTCCTCCCCTATCTTTATAGTTACATCTCGAAGATGAATGAAATGATATATACAGGGTATTCTACATGTGCAATTTGGTACACGAAAACTCGGTAAAAGTTTGCGAGGTACGAATTTTCAATAAAGCTATATGCACTGCATTTTGGAACGGAGGGAGCATACGGAAGTTGCTAACACTCACGTGGAAGATTTGTGTGTAGGAGGAGTGGCTGTTCTGTTAAATGACATGGCAAAACTGACACTGTCGGATGCTGATCTGACGGTTCTTACGGCGTTCGTCGGGAAAAGGCTTGTGGCGAACGTTTGTCGAATAATGATCTACGGACACATGCATTGCATTGATACGTGCCCCCCTCTCTTTCACACACACGCACCCTCCCGAGTCCTCTCGCACCCACCGTCTATCTGCAGGTAGACATCACACACATATGTGCTCTTCACACCCTACCCTCAGAACTTCTAAAAAACAAAAGACGTCGCGCACATTTTATTTTAGCTCACACGTCACACTTATACTATTACTCTTGAGGCGAATGTTCTTTGGGCATAGTATATTGTACTCTCATGAAGAGAAGCGGTGCACGCATGCACTAGTTCTCTCACACCCGCTCGCGAGTACACGTAGGAGCGCATTTTTTAAAGCTAGTACAACAAAATCACTCCACTATATATATAAGCAGGAGCCTTAGCACTTGTTTTACTAGGGTTCCTCTCGTTCGCTCTCTCATGCTCTCCAGATCTAAGCAAGACATAGGTGGCCACACTCTCTCTCAGCTCACGGCTGGTCACAAATCCGGCTGGACAACCTCGACCGGGGCAGGGGTGTAGGTGCATCGTTCACGCTGTCGTCAGCGGCGAGGGAGGAGACCAACGACTGCCCGTGTGTCCCGATCGGCGACCGTGTCGTTCTCTCCGAGAGAGCACCGGCTCCGGAGGGCCTCCGACCCCTTCTTCCTCCCTGTGGTATTGTGGCCAAGATGCGGCCTCCCGACACCGTCTTTGCCACATGCCGACGACCCTCAGGTATATATTCCTTCGAAACCTGCCTTGCTCTACTGCCCCAGCTCCCCACTTGGCTTTGTGTGGATCTTTTTCTACTTCCGTCCATTGTTCCAAAGCCACCTAGACTTTTACTATTATTAGAGGTAAAGCTAGTTCATACAGTCGACTCTAAGAGTTGGTTCAAACAGGGAAGAAAGTGGGAAAGATGTAGCATGAATCTAGGACTTGGTTCTAAGAGGGAATGGGTGAAAGTAGTAGATACTGGCTACCCAACCGGTCTCTTGGTTGAAAAGACGAAGAAAGCATGGTGGATGGCGAAGGGTGGGGCGAAGTGGACCTATCTCTTGGTTGAAAAAGGAAAGAATGTGACGGGTGTTGGGGGACAGCACAAATGAGAATGAGCAGGTCTAGATTTCCTGTGCTAACATAGGAAAATGTCGCCGAGGAGATAAAAAATGGGACAAATGCAGACATGCTGCCCGAGTGTTTGCCGCTCTCGGCAACCACATCTGCCTCACCACTTTATGCCCCTGCTGTCCCTACGCCCATATCGCTACCATTAATGTAAAATCACATGAAGCATTAAGCAATGCCACCTAATGTCACTAATAAGTAATGGTCTAGTGCCGTCGATATATTGAAGCAATGCCACCACCATTTTATGAAGTGCTTCCGTCTTGCTTTATTTCCCATGAATTGTGTTTCTGCAGTTACACTTAAATCTCACACCGCTAACATTGCTTCATCCCAGTGGAACTGCACAAATTTGATTGCACATTTATTGACCATGTGCTACTCTCATGATAGTAATACTAATGCTATTGTTCTGCATGTTAATCTAGTGGCAGTGTTGATGTGATGTGATGCTACTTACTTAAGGACACTTTCATACTGTCAATCTAGTGCCAATTATAACACAATAGATGCTGTTGTTAATCATACACCACTACAAATATCGGTCACTGTTTAAATAACTATATTTCATATTTGCGCAAACAGGGATGTCTGTCTCCATATCGTTTCGGGATGTCTGTCTCCATATTGTTTCTATCCGCGCAATCAAAAGCACACACCCGGTTTTAGTAGAACTACGCAAAATGAGATGGCTATCCCTTGTTGCCATCGTCTAACCACCCGTCTTCCAGGTATTCCTACATTGGTAGTTACTAGGTAGAATGACCAACGCAATATAAAAGAAGTTGATTTGTACGTTTTACTTCCTGATTGTAGTGTAGGGACGAGCGAAAACAACTGCATCCTAGTCCGGAATGCACTTTCTACCAGTTCATCCATGGACCAAGGACTAGCTGACACGGTTGCACAGCGGTTTTTTGGACAGGTGTGGAGACAAGAGGCGTTGTGGTCTGCTTATTTCTGCAAATAGCGGTGCTTAAATTTAGTGGAATGCACAAGAATTTCAGCTGGTCAGTGCACTACATGGTTCAGTTCAGCATTCCAGCCGAGAACACAATTATAATTGGTTATTCTGGAATAAGAGAACCTTACCCTGGATGGTGGCAACAAGAAAAAACCGGAGTGAACTCCAGGAAATTTAAGCCTGCCGGGAGGCCCTTTGCTCAGAGAAGGCTTGCTTGTTTTTTCCTGATTTGTATACCTTCTCACAACTTTGTCTTTTGCTGTGAACTAGTATATGTTTTTTATGTTCTATGAATCACTGAGATGTATAAAATTGCTTAACTTATGCTTTTCAAGTTTTTTATGAAGCCGAGTTTAATGTGAGTGTTCCACATGAACGTTGGACTAGTGTGTGAACATTTGGAATTTACATTGTGGCCTCAGTTAACTGCATCAACCACTGTAACAAGATACATAGTTGCTTATATGTCAGACAACAGATTATTGATTGTTAGATGGTCGATAGCCTAGTGTTGAAGCGAGCTGAGCCAATGTGTCGTGTTTTGCACAACTGCTTACAAGTGGGGTAGCACCAACAGTGTTTACAAGTACTTATGTATACATCAGCGCACAGTTCTCAAACGAGTACTCTATTTCATCAAAACACACACTGCTTGTATGATAAAACTAGTGAGGACACATCTGTTTCGGCAACAATTACGATGATTCACGGGCACACAAAAGTAGCAGCAGTTCCCATAGATGGAGTCAAACAGAGTACTAGCCCCAGAGGGCTCGATAACACGCATGGTTCGGATAATTAGACAGAATCCAAACTACTATTAGACACTAGCTGGGGCAAGTATTTCATGCCTCGATCTAATTTGGGCTAGACACAAGACGGACCTTGCCATGAACATCATCGAGGACGTCCGGCAGCAGCTCAACCTGTGAACCTTCATGAAGACAACCTTGTGGCCTTGCCACTCGTAAACTTGTTTGTGGAGGCATGCCACATCATCTTCCTGTGTAAGCTTGACAAGAACAGTATGCCTCACAAACGAAGGAGTAGCTTTGAACTTCTTGTGCTTCAGTACACCCTGGACAACACGCCTGACAACTGTGAGGCTGGAATACAACTCCTCATTGGTATAAGCGCAAATGGCTTCCAGGATCCAACAGCCTAAAAACTCTGTTTTCCCAGTGCGTATATTCAGGTCATCCGCCTCATAGCGAGTGACATGTACAACCACACAATCCTTGTCTGCATCAGGGCTCTAATTGAAGCACAAACAAATTCTGAATTACTTTCCAGTATAAGAAACACAAGTTATTTAAACCACTATGTGTAGCATGGCATCGAAGCTAATAAAATTTTGCATTATTCATCACCACATACTTAGATGAAAAACCACAATCGAGATCGGCAAAGAAGAAAATGACATTGGGCAGCTCAGCGGGGGGGGCACATCCTCAAAGGGGGAAAACTGCTCATGCAGTGCCACGGGGGTAGTAACCTCAAACGGGGCGTTGACCATATCAGTGATATGTCTCCAACGTATCTATAATTTTTGATTGCTCCATGCTATATTATCTATTGTTTTGGACATTATTGGGCTTTATTATCCACTTTTATATTATTTTTGGGACTAACCTATTAACCGGAGGCCCAGCCTAGAATTGCTGTTTTTTGCCTATTTCAAGGTTTCGAAGAAAAGGAATATCAGACGGAGTCCAAATGGAATGAAACCTTCGGGAACGTGATTTTCTCACCGAACATGATCCAGGAGACTTGGACCCTACATCAAGACACAAAGGAGGAGGCCACGAGGTAGGGGGCGCGCCTACCCCCCCCCCCCAGGCGCGCCCTCCACCCTCATGGGCCCCCTGTTGCTCCACTGACGTACTCCTTCCTCCTACATATACCTACGTACCCCCAAACAATCAGATACGGAGCCAAAACCCTATTCCACCGCCGCAACTTTCTGTATCCACGAGATCCCATCTTGGAGCCTGTTCCGGAGCTCCGCTGGAGGGGGTATCCATCACGGAGGGCTTCTACATCATCACCATAGCCCCTCCGATGAAGTGTGAGTAGTTCACCTCAGACCTACGGGTCCATAGTTATTAGCTAGATGGCTTCTTCTCTCTTTTTGGATCTCAATACAATGTTCTCCCCCTCTCTTGTGGAGATCTATTCGATGTAATCTTCTTTTTGCGGTGTGTTTGTTGAGACAGATGAATTGTGGGTTTATGATCAAGTCTATCTATGAGCAATATTTGAATCTTCTCTGAATTCTTTTATGTATGATTGGTTATCTTTGCAAGTCTCCTCGAATTATCAGTTTGGTTTGGCCTACTAGATTGATCTTTCTTGCAATGGGAGAAGTGCTTAGCTTTGGGTTCAATCTTGCGGTGTCCTTTCCCACTGACAGTAGGGGCAGCAAGGCATGTATTGTATTGTTGCCATCGAAGATAACAAGATGGGGTTTTCATCATATTGCATGAGTTTATCCCTCTACATCATGTCATCTTGCTTAAGGAGTTACTCTATTTTCATTAACTTAATACTCTAGATGCATGCTGGATAGCAGTCGATGAGTGGAGTAATAGTAGAAGATGCAGGCAGGAGTCGGTCTACTTGTCTCGGACATGATGCCTATATACATGATCATGTCTAGATATTCTCATAACTATGCTCAATTCTGTCAATTGCTCAATAGTAATTCGTTCACCCACCGTAGAATACTTATGCTCCTGAGAGAAGCCACTAGTGAAACATATGGCCCCCAGGTCTATCTTCATCATATTAATCTTTCAATACTTAGTTATTTCCTTTGCTTTTTTACTTTGCTTTTATTTTACTTTGCATATTTATCATAAAAATACCAAAAATATTATCTTATCATATCTATCAGATCTCACTCTCATAAGTGGCCGTGTAGGGATTGACAACCCCTTATCGTGTTGGTTGCGAGGATTGATTTGTTTTGTGCAGGTACGAGGGACTCGCGCGTAGCCTCCTACTGGATTGATACCTTGGTTCTCAAAACTGAGGGAAATACTTACACTACTCTGCTGCATTATCCCTTCCTCTTCAGGGAAAAACCAATGCAGTGCTCAAGAGGTAGCACTCAGTAGTGGCCGTGAGCGTATCTGGGGTCGGCTCGGTGGCTGCCTCCATCTTCTTGGAGCTCTCTGTCTCGTGGGGATCAGCATCCCGCGTCTGCTCCAATATCGGCAGATCTTTGCCTGGTTCTCCTTGGCCCATCATGAAACTGACGAATACTAGGAGACCACTGAAAGGAAAACACAATCACAATGACAATGAAACAAAAAAGAGAGTGAGGATCGGTTACTGCTTTGCAAACGTTTTTTTCTCTGAACAAAAATTACCAACATCACGGATCCGCTTACCATCCCTTCATTGGGAGAGAAGAACAGTGGCAGATGCGAGTGTTGCCTTTCTTGAAGACGGTGAGGGAGAAGGGGATTCAGCGAAGAGTGAAATGATGTTGCTTCTCCGTCAAACTTAGACTGCGGGGAGGTGGGGTTTTGTGATACGACGGATCGTTATTGCCGCGCTACGACCGAGGTGACTCTCCGCCTGCATACTGCCTTCTAATTTGGTGGATGGCATTTGGGCCCGCGCGCTGCATGGCCCGCATGTCGGTGAAAAAAAGTATAACAACATTCAGTAGAGGGAAACGTTTCGATGACCTAGGAGGAGCCAGGAGCGGTATTGTATCCACTGTACTAGTAGTAACTGTTTTTCTGGGTAGCTGTAGAGTGTCTCCACTTTACTAGTAGTAATTGTTTCTCTGGGCCCAAGACAAAACATCCCATCTACCCTAGTAAATAGTAAAATCAATTCAAAAGTCCATATATTTACTGAATGAGAGGCGCTACCCACACCTAGCACACTGTCCCCCAAAAAACCCGGGTGTTCTTCTTCCTCCTCACTCCCACCCACCTCACGTCAGCTCGCTCCACTCGTACCCCGAAATTCCTCACCTCACTCCTACAGAAAACCCCAGCTCCCCTTCTTCCTCACTACTACAGAAAAACCCCCAGCTCCCCTTCTTCTTCACTCGCACTACAACTAGGCTCGTCATTCGTTACTCTGCTCAAATCCGTGAGCGCGACGCAACGCCCTCGAGGAAAATGGAGTCGGCTGACCCCCAGTGCGAAGAAGATGAGGCTCCCGCTAGCGGCGACGCCTGTTGTAGATCCCGCACCCGGCAGCGCGGGGAGAAGCGGCGACCACGCCCCCACCGGATCCCAGGAACCCGTAGAATCTCGGGTGGACCGCATCAGCGATCTCCCGGGTGCCGTCCTTGGGGAGATCATCTCGCTTCTCCCCACCAAGGATTGCTACCGCACCCAAGTCCTCTCAATTCGGTGGCGCCCTCTATGGCGTGCCGTGCCCCTTAATCTCGACTGTCATCAACTATCTCTCTTTAATGATTTTGAAATCCCCAGAGCCATCATCTCCTCCCACCAGGGCTCCATTCAAAGCCTCTGCATCCTGCCATGCTACCTGAGCAAGCATACCATGCCCTGCATGGTGGACGCATGGCTGAAATCCTCTGAATTCACAGAACTATAGCTGCTTGAGTTCTACTATTCCCCTGGAAATCACCTACCAGATACCGAACGCCATCTACCTGTGCCCTCAGCACCGATATCCATCTCGCGGTTTTCCTCCTCTCTCCACACCGCCACCTTTGCGCTATGCGACCTACCAAAAAATCTGGTACTAAACCTTCAACTCCCATTTCTCAAGAAACTTTCACTTGTGCCACTTCGTATATCGGAGGCCTCATTGCACAGCATCATCCACTCCAGTTGCCCTGCCTTGGAGTGCTTGGTGCTTGTTTTCACAGTTAGAATCGGTTGTCTCCAAATAAAGTCGCCTAACCTTGTAAGAATTGGAATTTGTTTTGACGGAAGGCAGCTCACCATCCAAGATGCCCCTTCACTTCAAAGGTTGACCCTTGATTCTAGTTATTAACCGTTGCAAATAACCGTCCTCTTTGCGCCTAAACTGGAGACCTGGCGTGTAATACATGATCTCTGTGCTCATTTCAATATCGTGTTTGGCTCCACAGTTCTTCGGGTAATTTATATTATCATCTACACTTGTAACCATAAGCTGGATTTTAAATTTATGCGCATAAGTTATATGTCATCTTGTAGTACACATTTTGTACTAATATTATGTTCTATGCTCAATGAAGAGTTTCTCCATGGATGGCCTATCAATGGTGCTGGATTCTGTCAAGATCTTATATATCCAAATGAATAGTATTGATCTGAACAAGATTATTGGCTTGCTGCAATTCTTTCCATGTCTGGAGAAGATGTATATAAAGGTGATAATTTCACGCACATTGGAAGGCCGCATATAGTGTACTAGAATAACCGTTCAGTTGTTGCTCTTTCGACACTCTTTTTTTAGACCTTAACTCTTTTCAATCTTCATGTCTATTTAGGCAACAGGATGGGGTAAGAAAGTTATAACCGATCGGTGGATTCGTAAGCATCGGGATTTTCTCACTTCTCATGAGATTCGATTGAAGACAATAACGCTAGAATGATATGTAGCCAACCATGCAAACACTAGATTTGTCACATTCTTCCTGATGAATGCAAGGTTACTATTGTCCATCAGGCTTAAGTTTATCAGCAGCATGGTTTTGACGGATGGGTATGTGGAAGAGCAAAAAAAGGAGTTTCAGGTGGGCACAAGAGCTTCTGAACGTGTCGGGCTTCTATTTACAACATATTGTGGTCATAATCCAGTAAATTTTACGACCCAGGATGTTCATTCTATGGACCTGACTGATCCATTTGACTGTGACTGCCGAAAACAATGCCGGAGTTAGATGTTGTTGCCCTTTTCAACCTGAGTTTTTTTGTAAACCTGATGAACAGTTAACCCTCGTGCTTTTGTACAGTTTGTAAGCTGGAGTTAGATGTTCTTTCCCTTTCCAACTCGGCTGTGACTGTCATATTTTCTTTGAAGCAAGGCAAATGGCTTGCTAGTCGTTTAATTTAGAGTGAAATATTGTAACAACTAACAAATCCCAACCAAGGGAAATAACATCACTCTCGACGGCTTCTTGAGCTCACTGTGCATTACAGAAACCAAGTTATTAGCCCCCACCAGCACCCACACACTTATTTCGAACTAGCACATCAAATGGGCTGTAAATTTTCATAGGAATGGCTACATGACCCTGACAGATTTGGATTCTGACATTTGGGACCCGCGAGGAAATAGCCTATCCAAGGTGGTGTCAACTTACTAGCCAGTCAACAAACGATTCTACCTACCAGCCGTTGGATTGACATCCAACATCTGTCGTGTATCTTCTATCTCTTGTCTTCTTCTTCCTCCAGCCACCCAAACCAAACAACCCCATCGGCTCTGCCTGCTCCCACCTCCCATGGCTGGCTGCGCCTCCACCGCCCTACCATACGTACCCTCCAACGTTGGCCAGTCCCTCCCTCTATTCCCCCACACGTCCTGTTATTCTTCGGCGACGTCAGCCCCAACATGCACCCGCACCCAAACCTACGACTGGACCGACGCATCTTCCACGGCTCCTGTTCGTTCCGTCTGAGGCCTCGCCGTCGTCCTCCGTCTTGCGGCCTTGGTTCGCTTGCCATGCGCGGTGCGCCGCCCTCTTGCTTTGTCAACATCGTCAACAACCGAGAGGAACAAGGAGATGACTGTACATGGAGAGGATGACAGTAGGGATCCACCAGCGTCATGGCAGTACGCAAGCAAGTGCCTCTATATTACAAGCCCAAAAATATGGTTCCTCCTAATGGTTGGACATCTGGGGCTCACGCCAATGTCAACGTAGTCAATAAATGACAGAATTACACTACGAGCGGCTGACACCAGGGACCCAGCAGGTCACGCGGTTTTTTTTTTGAGGAACAAGCAGTTGTTATTTATACTAGTTTTAGCGACGGATCAGGGTAACAACGGGGCTGTGCGGGGGCTGTGGCCCGTCTAGCGAGGGTTTTATTTATGTTTACCACATCATGAGCCCAGTTGTGTTTTTTTCTTGCTGAAAATGGCTAGCCCAGTTCTATTTTTTTTAAGAAATAGCCAAACGAGGCCTACTTGCTTTATCAGCCCTGCTGGACTACAAATCTTTCAAGACGAGGAGAGTTTCATTCGGTTTGCCCAGAAATGGGCTGTACATTTTTTAAACACATCAAATTGGAATTAGTTTCAATTTTTGTTCATTACAAGATTTTAAATTCCATTGATTTTTATGCGTGGACAATTATTTGGATTTTATATTTATATAAATTATTTTTCAAAATAGTTTGAATGTGAATCGATATTTCGGGATTAAAAACAGTTGACCGCACCGAAATATGCAAAAATTCGTATACTTTTTAACCATGGCCACAATATGGGGTGTAATGCTAACAAAAAGAAGATGGGCTCCAAAAAAATTCTTAAGAATTAGCAAATGGGCTATACATTATTAGAAATAATGCACACGAGAGTAGTGACTGTTGGATGTCCATCCAACGGTTGTCGTGCTTCTTCAATCTCTGATTTTCCTGCTCCACCCGCTCAAACAAGTGCCGGCGGGACTGCCTGCTCCCTCCTCCCGCGGCCGGCTATGCTGTCGCACAGGCCTCACCACCCCACCGTACTCCCATTGCTGGCCTAGCCATCCCTCTACTCACCCACACCTGCTGTTATTCTCCGGGGACGGCAGATGAACCAGTAAACCCTCATACTCCTCCCCGTGGGAAACAACTGCCGAGTCTTCCCTGGCTCCGTGTCATTCCCTTCCTAGGCCTCACCGTCGTCCACCGCCCTGGTGCTCTCGGCGTGGCCTGGTCAACATGGTCAATGAATGACATCCATCGAAAGTGGACTGTACATGGACAGGCTGACAGCTGGGTCCACGGCCGCACGCAACGAAATGCCTCCTTATTACGCGCAAAATAATGATTCCTCCACCTGACAACTAGGACCCACGGGAAGGGCTTCTGTATTTCGCGAAAAAAACGTTCCCCCGCTGACAGGTCGGACCCACCAGCTATATCTTCGCATGCAAGGAAGTGCCTCCTTATTACGCAAAAAATGAATACTCCCCCTGCTAGCTGGGACCCAGTATAGTGGCAGGCTGACTTGTGGGCCTACTAAGTTGACGGGGACGGAGGGCTTTGTCAACTTAGTCAATATGCACGATTCTAGCTCCAGTGACCGTACGATGTCCGTCCAACGGCCGTAGTGCTTCTTCAACCTCTGGTCTTCTTGCACCAGCCGCCCAAACCAGCGCCGGTCGTGCCTCGTGCTCCAGCCTCCCGTGGCCGGCTGCGATGCGGCGGAGGCCTCGCCGCCCCCTACTACTCCCACCGCTGGCCAGGCCATCCCTCTACTCACCCACACCCCCTGTTATTCTGCGGCGACGGCAGCCTCACACCACAACGAACCAGTGAACCCTCATACTCCTCTACGCGTGGGCATCCACTGCCGCGTCTTCCCTGGTTCCGCATCGTCCCCTTCCTAGGCCTCTCCGTCGTCCACCGCCTTGGTGCTCTCGGCGCAGCGTGGTCAATGTGGTCAAGGACCGACTTCCATCGGAAGAGTACTATACATGGAGAGGCTGACAGCTGGGTCCACAGCAGCCGCAAGGAAGTGCCTCCTTATTACGCGCAAAATAATTATTCATGTACCTGATAGTGGGGACCCATCGGACGGGCCACCGTATTTTGCGAAAAAACGTTTCCCCCTGACTGCTGGGACCCACCAGCTACATCTTCGCACGCAAGGAAGTGCGTCCGGGCAAAAAAAACGATTTGCCCCCCTGACTGTTGGGACCCACTAGCTATATCTTTGCACGCAAGGAAGTGCCTGACAGTCGGGACCCACCTGGTCGAAGCATACGTAGCGTTGTCATTTTGGTCGCGAACGTGTACGTACATACTGGTCGATGTAGAGCGCACACATGTCGTAGTTGAGGCGTGCATGTAGCATGTACACGCACGTATAGCGGCCAGTGTGCAAGAAAGAAAATACGGCCATGTACGTACATACGGGCGGGGTCTCGAACGCCTACTCGCGCATATGTACGGCCAGTGCTCGTGTACATGGCTGGGTCGGAACGGAGAAACCACGTCGTTGTCGTGTTCATGGGGAGGCAACGGAATGCGTCGTGTTCATGGGGAGGCAATGGAACGCATGGGAGCCAACCAGCTTGGACGGAACAACCGATGGAAACGAGGCATGGCATACCGCGGAACGGAGAAAACGGCCTTGTGTTCAACCGGCCACGTTCGAAACGGGATCCTGTTCGTCGGGAGGGGTCTAGCATACCACAAAACGGAGGAAACAGACCTCCTACGGTCGAAACAGGGGTCCTGTTGATCGGGAGGGGTGTGGCGTGCCGCAAAACTGAGGAAACGGACTTGTGTTGGAGCGCTACAGTCAAAAATGGGGTCTTGTTCATCGGGAGGGGTGTGGCGTCCCGCAAAACGGGACTCCACGGGATACTGTTCATCTCCACCGTTGACCCCCTCCAGCCTCCACGGGCTACTGTTCATCCATCGTCGACCTCCTCCAGCCTCCACCTGCGACTATTCATCCACGGGCTCATGTTCATCCAGCCTCCACCATGCGCTACTCCACCAACTACTGTTCAACCAGCCCTCTCCACGGGCTCCTGTTCAACCACCCCTCCACGGGCTACTGTTCATCCAGCCCTCCACTGTCTACTGTTCATCCTGCCCTCCATGGGGTGGTCCTGTTCATCCAGCCCTCCACGGGGTCCTGTTCATCCAGCCCCAACTGGCTCGATCGATCGGGGTCCTGTTCATCCAGAGGCAACACCACGGGGTCCTGTTCATCCACCCCCACCGGGAACTGTTCATCCAAACCCCGCCCCCCAGCAACACTCACTATTCATCCAGAGGCAACACCACGAGGTCCTATTCATCCACACCCACCGGGAACTATTCATCCAACCCCCCCCCCAGCAATGCTCACTGTTCATCCAGAGGCAGCATCGATCGGCTTCAGTTAGCAGCAGTAGCCATCGATCGATCGCTCGGGTTCAATAACGCGTAGCCCGCAGTGCAATCGCTCGGGTTCAGTTAGAGCCCAACGCCTCGCTCGAGTTCAGTTAGAGCCCAACGCCTCGCACCCACACGCGTGCATGTACGAGAGAAACGTGCATCGCTCGGCCCCGACCACCCACCATAGCCGGGAACACCCCAATATTTTCCTCGCCCTCGCTTCTATCATGGTTTTTTCCGTCATGGACGGCCCAAAGAATGTCATGCAGCTGTGTCTCTGGCCCGCCCAGGACGAAAAGCCCATTTTCTATCATGATTTTTTGTCATAGAAGTAGGACCCCACCACATCTATGATGATACCATGTTTTGTCACAATTATTGTCATAGAAGTGTCATAAGTATGATAGAAAAAAATTGTTCGGCCCAAAATGTCATGGATGTGTCTTTTTTTGTAGTGCACAAAGCAATCTATTTTAGCACGCATCCTAGCGATTCTTTCCTTGCACTCATCAATGGAAATTCTCAGGGCTTTGAGAGACTCATTGATGTCATGCTTAGGTGGAATAGATCTAAGTTTCAAAGAATCAAGATCAAGATAAATTCTATCCACGTTTCTTCAACCAAAGCATTGAAATTCTTTTGCGAACTCATAAATTCTTTAACACTAGTCTCAAAATCATAGGGCATCTTATTAAAATTTCCATAAGAGTTGTTTTAGGAATTACCATAATTATTAGAGGAATTAGTAGGAAACGGCCTAGAATTAAAGTTTCCTCTATACGCGTTGTTACCAAAATTGTTCCTACCAACAAAATCCACATCCATAGATTCATTATTATTCTCAATCAAAGTGGACAAAGGCATATCATTAGGATCAGAAGAAGCACTCTTATTAGCAAACAATTTCATAAGTTCATCCATCTTTCCACTCAAAACATTAATCTCTTCAATCGCATGAACTTTTTTACTAGTGGATCTTTCGGTATGCCATTGAGAATAATTAACCATAATATTATCTAGGAGTTTAGTAGCTTCTCCTAAAGTGATTTCCATAAAAGTGCCTCCCGCGGACGAATCTAAAAGATTTCTAGAAGAAAATTCCAATCCGGCATAAAAATTTGTATAATCATCCATAAATTCAAACCATGTGTAGGGCAATTACGTATCATTAATTTCATCCTCTCCCAAGCTTGTGCAACATGCTCATGATCAAGTTGCTTAAAATTCATAATATCATTTCTAAGAGAGATGATCTTAGTGGGAGGAAAATACTTAGACATAAAAGCATCTTTGCACTTATTCCATGAATCAATACTATTTTTAGGCAAAGAAGAGAACCAAGTTTTAGCACGATCTCTAAGAGAAAACGGAAATAGCTTCAATTTAACAATATCATTATCCACATCTTTCTTCTTTTGCATATCACACAAATCAACAAAGTTGTTTAGATGGGTAGCGACATCTTCACTAGGAAGGCCAGAAAATTGATCTTTCATGACAAGATTCAACAAAGCAGCATTAATTTCACAAGATTCAGCATCGGTAATAGGAGCAATCGGAGTGCTAACAAAACCATTGTTGTTGGTATTGGAAAAGTCACATAATTTAGTATTATACTGAGCCATCGTGACAAACAATCCACACAATCACACAAGAAGCAAGCAAAAAAAGGCAAACAGAAAAGGGCGAATAAAACGGCAAAGGTGAAGTGGGGGAGAGGAAAACGAGAGGCGAATAGCAAATAATGTAATGTGAGGGAGAAGAGTTTATGATGGGTACTTCGTATGTCTTGACTTGAGCGTAGATCTCCCCAGCAACGGCGCCAAAAATCTTTCTTGCTACCTCTTGAGCATGCGTTGGTTTTCCCTTGAAGAGGAAAGGGTGATGCAGCAAAGTAGCGTAAGTATTTCCCTCAGTTTTTGAGAACCAAGGTATCAATCCAGTAGGAGATAACACGCAAGTCACCTAGTACCTGCACAAACAATCAAGAACCTTGCAACCAACATGATAAACGGGTTGTCAATCCCTTCACGGTCACTCGCAAAAGTGAGATCTGATAAAGATTGTAAGATAAATATTTTTGGTATTTTTCTTGTATAGATTGGAAAGTAAAGAATGCAAAATAGTAAACGAGGTGCGATGTAAATAAAAAAGAGATGCAATACAATAAAAAAGAGACCCGGGGGCCATAGGTTTCACTAGTGGCTTCTCTCATGATAGCATGTATTACGGTGGGTGAACGAATTACTGCCGAGCAATTGATAGAAGAGTGCATAGTTATGAGAATATCTAGGCAATGATCATGAATATAGGCATCACGTCCGTGTTAAGTAGACCGAAACGATTCTGCATCTACTACTATTACTCCACACATCGACCACTATCTAGCATGCATCTAGAGTATTAAGTTCATAAGAACAGAGTAATGCTTTAAGTAAGATGACACGATGTAGAGGGATAAACTCATGCAATATGATATAAACCTCATCTTTTTATCCTTGATGGCAACAATACAATGCGTGCCTTGCTTCCCCTGCTGTCACTGGGAAAGGACACCGCAAGATTGAACCCAAAGCTAAGAACTTCTCCCATTGCAAGAAAGATCAATCTAGTAGGCCAAACTAAACCGATAATTCGAAGAGACTTGCAAAGATATCAAATCATGCATATAAGAATTCAGAGAAGAACCAAATATTATTCATAGATAAACTTGATCATAAATCCACAATTCATCGAATCTCGGCAAACACACCGCAAAAAGTAGTACATCAAATAGATCTCCAAGAACATCGAGGAGAACTTTGTATTGAGAACCAAAGAGAGAGAAGAAGCCATCTAGCTAATAACTATGGACCCGAAGGTCTGTGGTAAACTACTCACACATCATCGGAGAGGCTATGGTGTTGATGTAGAAGCCCTCCATGATCGAATCCCCCTCCAGCAGATCGCCGAAAAAGGCCCTAGATGGGATATCACGGGTATAGAAGGTTGCAGCGGTGGAAAAGTGGTTTCGTGGCTCCCCCTAATGTTTTTAGGGTATAAGAGTATATATAGGCGAAAGAAGTACGTCGCTGGAGCTTCTGGGGCCCACGAGGGTGGGGGCATGCCTACCCCCCTGGGCGCACCCTCCTGCCCCGTGGACGCCTCGTGGACTTCCAGACTTCCACTCCAAGTCTCGCGGATTGCGTTTGTTCCAAGAAAGATCCTCGCGAAGGTTTCGTTTTGTTTGGATTCCGTTTGATATTCCTTCTCTGCGAAACACTAAAATAGGCAAAGAAAACAGAAACTGGCAGTGGGCCTTCGGTTAATAGGTTAGTCCCAAAAATAATATGAAAGAGCATATTAAAGCCGTTAAACATCCAAAATAGATAATATAATAGCATGGAACAATCAAAAATTATAGATACGTTGGAGACGTATCACTCCTTCATCGGTGCCCCGTCCTTCTCTGACCGACCCCGTCTGCCCTGGCTCCCTGCAACGGCGTGGTGCGCCCCCGGACCATGCGGCCTTGCGTTGGATGCCGCCCACTGCCTCATTACCGGCCACGCCGGCCTCATCGGATGTCGGTGTCAAAACTGGCGGATCTCGGGTAGGGGGTCCCGAACTGTGCGTCTAAGGTCAATGGTAACAGGAGACAGGGGACACGATGTTTACCTAGGTTCGGGCCCTCTCTATGGAGGTAATACCCTACTTCCTACTTGATTGATCTTGATGAATATGAGTATTACAAGAGTTGATCTACCTCGAGATCGTAATGGCTAAAACCCTAAGAGTCTAGCCTGTATGACTATGAATATGATTCTTCGTCCCTACGGACTAAGCCCTCCGGTTTATATAGACACCGGGGGGACTAGGGTTGTACAAAGTCGGTTACAGAGAAAGGAATCTTCATATCAGGATGCCAAGCTTGCCTTCCACGCCAAGGAGAGTCCCATCCGGACACGCGTGAGAGTCTTCGATCTTGTATCTTCACAGCCCATCAATCCGACCCATGTCCAACAGGCCGGACGCCCGACGACCCCTTAATCCAGGACTTCCTCAGTAGCCCCCGAACCAGGCTTTCAATGACGATGTGTCCGGCGCGCAGATTGTCTTCGGCATTGCAAGGCGGGTTCCTCATCCGATGACTTCATAGGATTGTATTCGGCCTTCCCTTTAATGTCGTCCCATCGGCTTCTGTGCATCCATAGCCTTGGCCTCCACGTGTCGAGCGAATACGAGAGGTCAGGGTATTTTTTACATATAACACCCCGGCCATGTAAGGGGAGTGTCTATTTAAAGGGATTGGATCTCAGATCCATTCCTCATCACGCGAAAAATCCTCAAAGCTTGCTAGGAAAAACCACTCCAACATGGCTAGAGCTCCCAGCTCTTCCTCCCATCCCCATGGCCCAGAAAAAGGCTATTGGGAGAGATGTTCCGCATCCCACGGTCAGCTGGTGAAGCTGCAAACATAGGGATTTCTCCCCCTGCGGATTTAGTCCCTGTTCGAGCAGGATTGACTTCTTTCAACGGCGGGGCTCAGGCCGAGAATTCCCCCAATCCATCTAGGGGGGAGCGAGTGTGCTTCGTCCCCTATTTTCTAAGAGGCGTCGGATTTCCAATCCATCCATTCCTCCGAGGGCTGCTGGGGTATTATGGCCTTCAACTGCACAATTTCACTCCTGCCTCCATCCTGCACATCGTGGGTTATGTCGCTCTTTGCGAGCTATTTCTAGGGTGCGAGGCCCATTTTGAATTGTGGAGGAAGCTATTATGCCTCGTCCCTCGCAACCAAGATGGATCAATATTTGAAGTGGGCGGAGCCGAGATATGGCGTATTACCGAGACCGGATACCTGTCCGACACACCGAAGAAGGCATCTGAAGAATGGCCCTCCGAATGGTTCTACATTGAGGACGTCGCCCTTCCTGACCCAGTTCGAATGGGTCTTCCCGAATTCACAAGTGTTCCGTTGAAGAAACGCCACGGCTGGCGTCCTCGGAGCCTCGAGGAGAAAGATAGCGCGAAAGTCCGTCAACTGATGAGCAAGATAAAGATGCTTGCCCAGTCCGGATTATCAATAGTCGAGGTAATGGCAACCTCCATAGTGCGAGGGGTGCAGCCACTCCAATACATAGGGCTTCCTATGTGGCACTATAATGGAGAAGATGATGCCTCTCGCTGCGGTCGGAAGGGTCCGGACACTCCCGCCGCTTTGGCAAAAATATTGGCCGAGCTGTTCAAAGGGGAGGAAGAGGAATTCATTCGTATCAAGCGCATAGATGGATTCTCCATGTACAATCCCCATAGTTGGGTGAGTTCCAAACCCGCTGCTCTACACATTCTACTCCCCGAGTCAATTTTAATGAACATTATCCCGTCCATTTGCAACAGACGTGGCGAAAGATCACCGAGGGGCTATACAACCCCGCCCCACAGCCAGAGGATCACAACCGGGACCTTGATCCCGGATTTGAAGAAGATCCGGACATATTCGTGGTGCTCGAGGATGGGGTGTTCTACCAGGCGAGCTATGACGGCATGGAAGTGCCATCACCGCCAACTATCCTGGCCTTCTCCCTGCCTCACATGTAAGTAATCAAGAGACACCTCCTCCAAAAGCGCCTCCTCATTCCGCCTCACCCACCGCACTGTAACATGCTCCAAAGGGGAGGCGTTCGGCACGCCATGTCGCATCAGAGGCTACTCCTAAGAGAGCGGCACCCACGCCGGGCAAGCCTTCGAAGAGAAAGGCAAACGAAGGCCCGGTCGAGCCTTCGTCAAAGAGGTATGGTTTCGTGAATATGCCCCTTGGAAGTCACATCCAACTGTGACACTTTCCGCTTGTGCCTTCTCAGGAAAAGCGTGCGTTGGACTATGTCCGAGGATACTGCTGGTCATACTCCCAACAACCAGGTTCCAGACCCTGCCAAGAAGACAAGGGCAGAAACAGGAGTGACACCGGATTGTGCTTTGGCCGAGGATTCGGATGATGTATCCGTCACAAACTCAGAAGTGGAAATCGCCATGGGTCATCAGCGTCAAAGGGTCATTCTCCACGACCCTGGTTTTACAAAAGAGGCATTCGATGGCTTCAGCTCGGCGGATGCGTACATCCGAGCTGCTTGAGACGGGCTTACAAGAGCCGCAGACCAGCATTTGAAAGATATGCGGGTAAGTTTATATTATACCAATCTCATAGTTATATACCAGTAGCCCCCGAGACTTGAAGCAGTTGATACAACTGATTTAAGGATCATTGTATAACCAAGTGCTTATGGAGAAGAACAGCCTGTTATCTTAGGAACTAGAAAAGTATCAAACCTAGCTAACTGCTGCTAACGCCGAACTGGAGAAATCCAAGAAGGTGTCACCTAGTAATGTTCCCCTCCATCGAGAAAACATAATTATATACCAACAATGCTAACACGGTTGCTCATCTCATAATAGGATCATTAGATCAACTGCAGGAGCAACTGAAAGCCGCTCAAGGGGGAGAACAAGAAGCCAAAAGACTACTAGCCGCGGGCAAGCGTGTGCTAACACGAGTCACGGAGGAGAAAAACAAGCTCCGGGATTCCAACACCCAACTGGGCGAGGAACTGAAAGATGTACGGGCCCATCTGGCTGACTCCGTGAAGGAAAATAAGAGGCTTTGAGGCGGCATATTTAGTATGTGGTCAAACTCACCTTCGTGTAATTCAGAAATAAAAGGGACTGACAGATTTATGTCTGTAGGTATGCTGACTGGCCGTCCCGAAGAGGAGGTGTCCAAATTCTCGAGCGATCTGCTAAAAGAGCTGTCGCAAGTGCATGAGCAAGCTCGGCAGGCGGTGCGAAGTGTTGCCAAGGCTTTATGGCAATCCGCCTCCCCTCCAAGAAGAATGGAGGAGCTTATACAGATATTCAGGGGAGTGCAGTGGCGTTTTCGGTTATGGAAGATATCAGCCTGCCGGTAAGGTGCACGAGAAGCCTGGGCCATGGTGAAAACACGGTATACCAAGCTTGATCCAAATCATATGGCTCGGGTCGGACCTCTAGGGTCATATGGAAGAGAAATTCCTATTAATTTGGTATATGACCAAGTTGAAGTAGCCGCCAGATATTCCCAACATGATTGTAAGTTAGACAGCCTGTTAGACGGTATAGAGGAGGAAATTTTTGAGTCTAATTGACTATGTACTTTCCTTGACATATTTGTGCCTAGCTGGATTGTAAAACGATTGTCATGGCAGACCTTTTCGCTTCGACCTCTGGACCCGAAGGTGTGGAGTGTTTCCGAATACCTGAGCGGCAAAAATAGACCGGGGTATGCGTGGAAACTAGGCGTAGGGGTCATAGTTGCTGGAACAGAAAAGTTGTATCCAGCTAGTTATGTTATATTACATTGTGATTGTAAGAAACATCTTCCAGAGAGAATAGTTCCGTTAAGGGTTCCTTTCCCTGGGTATACATGCGTTAATGTGCATGTCCGAACTATGATTTGCAGAAATCGTAGTGTTCGTAACATCTGAGGGTTCACAATGGGGTGGATGAAAAAACATCTTTAGTCCGCCGACCGGATATTCCCTTAAGAATGCTAGCTTTCGGCTACACCCAGTCTGAGGTACACATCCGGATGACCCGACAGTAACAATTGCAGAGGTGCTCCCTTTATGCCCTAGCCGAACTAACGGGAACGTAGGGCATAAGCGCAGGAGCCAGGCAACCCAGCTTGGCCAAAACTTAAGTCATATCGATGCATATACTGGCGAAGAAAAGGTACATATGAGGAGAACACACATATGTAACGAGCTTGATGCTCGAAAAATAACAATAATAAGCTTCTGTCCAAGAAGCCCCCAGGTATAATGGACGTACATATTTGAGTATGTGTATGTCATAGGTGCTCGGTTGAGCCACGCGAAAAGCTTTAAAGCTAAAAAAGGAAAAAAGCGAAAAGAGAGGAAAAGGTAATGGAAACAATAGGCAGAAGGAAACGAACAAAGAGTTTGGCACTAGGCATAGAATCTTTGGAGTCTGGCCATGTTCCAGGGGTTCGGCTCTAGGCGATTGTCAGATGCATCACGCAGGCGGTACGCTCCTCCAGTGAGAACTTCGTCAATGATGAAGGGACCCTCCCACTTGGGCTTGAGTTTGTCCTTTTTCTTCTCCGGCAAGCGTAGAACAAGTTCGCCAACATTATAAGTCTTGGCCCATACTTCTCTACTCTAATATCTGCGGGCCTGTTGTTGATAAAATGCGGAACGGGCTTTTGTGACATTGCGTTCCTCCTCCAGGGCATCTAGGCTGTCCTGCCGATCAAGCTTGGCCTCTCTCTCTCTCTTCATACATGCACACTCGAGGTGAGTCATGAATAATGTCGCAAGGCAACACAGCCTCCGCGCCATACACCATGAAGAAAGGTGTATATCCAGTGGTGCGGTTGGGTGTGGTCCGCAGCCCCCAGAGTACGGAGTCGAGCTCCTTGACCCAGTGCTTGTCTAATTCTTTCAAAGACCGCACTAGTCTGGGTTTGATGCCGCTCATAATAAGACCATTGGCCCGTTCGACTTGGCCATTTGTTTGCAGGTGATAGACGGAGGCATAATCGAGCTTATTACGCCAGCTGGCGAAAGGGGGATGTGCTGCAAGGCGATTAAGTTGGGTAACGCCAGGGTTTTCCCAGTCACGACGTTGTAAAACGACGGCCAGTGAATTGTAATACGACTCACTATAGGGCGAATTCTATCACTGGCCCGGCTTCGGCCATTTTAACTGGTTTGGCCTCTATCCATTTAGTGAATTTGTCCACCATGACCAGCAGATATTTTTCCTTATGGCTTCCTCCTTTAAGGGGTCCGACCATATCAAGCCCCCAAACTGCGAAAGGCCAAGTGATGGGGATTGTTTGTAGGGCAGTGGGTGGCATATGGCTTTGGTTGGCGAAAAGCTGGCATCCGACGCAACGTTGGACAAGGTCCTATGCATCTGCTCGGGCCGTCGGCCAATAAAAACCTGTATGGAAGGCCTTACTAACAAGGGCCCGAGCTGCGGCGTGGTGACCGCCATGACCGGCATGAATTTCAGCCAAGAGTTTCCGCCCCTCTTCCTCGGAGATACATCTTTGAAGTACTCTGGTAGCGCTTTTCTTGTAGAGCTCTCCGTCGTGAACCTTATAGGCCTTCGAACGCCGGACGATGCGGCGAGCCTCATTCTGATCCTCAGGGAGTTCTCTCCTATTAAGGTACGCCAAGAAGGGTTCGGTCCATGGGGCAATGATTGCCATGATGAGATGGGACAATGGTGTTATTTCGGTGGCTAAGCCCCCGATGATATCAGTGTGTTCTGAATCTGGGGTTGTATTCGGATCCGGACTGGTGTTGCTGCACTCCCCTGGCCACACCACAGATGGCTTAAAAGCCTTTCCAGAAAGATGTTAGGTGGGACGGGGTCGCGCTTGGTGCCGATGCGAGAAAGGACGTCCGCCGCTTGATTACTTTCTCAAGCCACAAGATGAAACTCAAGCCCCTCGAACCGAGCCAACATTTTTAGGACGGCGTTATGATAAGCCGCCATCTTCGGACCCTTGGCACCGAAATCTCCATTTATTTGAGATATTGCGAGGTTTGAGTCCCCGCGTACTTCCAGGCGTTGTATGCCCATGGAGATGGCCATCCGAAGTCCATGTAATAAGGCATCATATAAGGCTGCATTGTTGGAGTCTGTGTATAATATTTGGAGTACGTACTGAACCAGGTCTCCAGTGGGGGACGTAAGACAACGCCCGCCCTAACCCCGCCAACATTTTGGAACCATCAAAGTACATAACCTAGTTGGAATACGTGTCGTACTCTTTAGGGAGTTCGGCCTCTGTCCATTCAGCGATGAAGTCAACCAGTACTTGGGATTTAATGGCTCGACGCGGTTTGTATGTTATGTCGAATGGGAGGAGCTCAATGGCCCACTTAGCGATCCGGCCCATGGCATCGCGGTTGTTTATTATGTCGTTGAGTGGTACCTCGGAAGCCACCATAATCGAGCACTCTTGAAAGTAGTGTCGCAGCTTTCGGGATGCCATGAAGACCACGTGTGCTATTTTTTGGTAATGAGGGTATCAGGATTTGCATGGTGTGAGGACAGTGGATACGTTGTATATCGATTTCTGGAGCAGTAATTTGTGTCCATCCTGCTCTCGCTCAACGACAAGCACGGCGCTCACCACTTGATGTGTTGCCGATATGTATAATAACATGGGTTCGCCGATGTTAGGAGCGGCCAGGATTGGGTTGCTCGCTAAAAGGGCCTTTATTTCCTAAGTCCGGCTGTTGCCGCATCCATCCACTCGAAGTGATCGGTGTGTCGGAGAAGGCGGTAGAGTGGGAATGCTTTTTCTCCCAATCTGGAGATAAAGTGACTTAAATCTGCCACGCATCCCGTGAGTTTTTGGACTTTTTTAAGGTCTGTTGGCGTAGCCAATTGTGACAAAGCTCGGATTTTGGCTAGATTTGCCTCAATTCCTCTATTGGAAACAATGAAGCCCAGCAGTTTTCCGGCGGGGACGCCAAAAACACATTTTTCCGGATTAAGCTTGATGTCGTACGTGCGGAGGTTGTCGAATGTGAGATGTAAATCGTCCATCAGTGTCTCGACGTGCCTTGTTTTGATGATGACGTCATCCACATATGCTTCAACTGTCTTGCCGATCTGTTTCTCCAGGCATGATTGAATCATGCGTTGGTAGGTGGCGCTAGCGTTTTGTTGGGGAACGCAGTAATTTCAAAAAAAATCCTACGCACATGCAAGATCATGGTGATGCATAGCAACGAGAGGGGAGAGTATCGTCTACATACCCTCGTAGACCGTAAGAGGAAGAGTTATGAGAACGCGGTTGATGTAGTCGTACGTCTTTACGATCCGACCGATCCAAGTACCGAACGTATGGCACCTCCGAGTTCAGCGCATGTTCAGCTCGGTGACATCCCACGAACTCCGATCCAGCATAGCTTTGCGGGAGAGTTCCATCAGCACGACGGCGTGATGACGGTGATGATGATGCTACCGATGCAGGGCTTCGCCTAAGCACCGCTACGATATAACCGAGGTGGATTATGGTGGAGGGCGGCACCGCACTCGGCTTGGAACAATCAACTTGTGTCTATAGGGTGCCCCCTGGCCACATATATAAAGGAGTAAGGGGAGGGGGCCGGCGACCTCATAGGGTGCGCCCCAAGGGGGGAATCCTACTCCTACTAGGAGTAGGTTCCCCCTTTCCTAGTCGAACTAGGAGGGGAAGGAAAGAGGAGGAGAGGAGAAGGAAAGAGGGGGCCGGCCCCCAAAGCCCTAAACCAATTCGGTTTGGGACTAGGGGGGCGCACCCCACACTTCCTTGTTGCCCTCTATTCCCACTAAAGCCCACGAAGGCCCATTGACCCTCCCGGTGAATTCCCGTAACTCTCCGGTACTCCGAAAAATACCCGAATCACTCGGAATCTTTCCGATGTCCGAATATAGTCGTCCAATATATCAATCTTTACGTCTCGACCATTTCGAGACTCCTCGTCATGTCCCTGATCTCATCCGGGACTCCAAACTAGCTTCGGTACATCAAAACACAAAAACTCATAATACCGATCGTCACCGAACGTTAAGCGTGCGGGCCCTACGGGTTCGAGAACTATGTAGACATGACTGAGACTCGTCTCCGGTCAATAACCAATAGCGGAGCCTGGATGCTCATATTGGCTCCTACATATTCTACGAAGATCTTTATCGGTCAAACCGCATAACAAACTATGGTGTTCCCTTTGTCATTGGTATGTTACTTGCCCGAGATTCGATCGTCGGTATCCTCATACCTAGTTCAATCTCGTTACCGGCAAGTCTCTTTAATCGTTCTGTAATGCATCATCCCTCAACTAACTCATTAGTCACAATGCTTGCAAGGCTTATAGTGATGTGAATTACCGAGAGGGCCTAGAGATACCTCTCCGACAATCGGAGTGACAAATCCTAATCTCGATCTATGCCAACTCAACAAGCACCATCGGAGACACATGTAGAGCACCTTTATAATCACCCAGTTACGTTGTGACGTTTGGTAGCACACAAAGTGTTCCTCTGGTACCCGGGAGTTGCATAATCTCATAGTCATAGGAACATTTATAGGTCATGAAGAAAGCAGTAGCAACAAACTAAACGATCATCGTGCTAAGCTAACGGAATGGGTCAAGTCAATCACATCATTCTCTAATGATGTGATCCCGTTAATCAAATGACAACTCATGTCTATGGCTAGGAAACTTAACAATCTTTGATTCAACGAGCTAGTCAAGTAGAGGCATACTAGTGACACTCTGTTTGTCTATGTATTCACACATGTACTAAGTTTCCAGTTAATACAATTTTAGCATGAATAATAAACATTTATCATGATATAAGGAAATAAATAATAACTTTATTATTGCCTCTAGGGCATATTTACTTCAGTCTCCCACTTGCACTAGAGTCAATAATCTAGTTCACATCTTTATGTGATTAGTTCACATCTCCATGTGACTAATACCCAAAGGGTTTACTAGAGTCAATAATCTAGTTCACATTGCTATGTGATTAACACCCAAAGAGTGATCATGTTTTGCTTGTGAGAGAAGTTTAGTCTACGGGTCTGCAACATTCAGATCTGTATGTATTTCGCAAATTTCTATGTCTACAATGCTCTGCACTGAGCTACTCTAGCTAATTGCTCCCACTTTCAATATGTATCCAGAACTTAGAGTCATCTAGATCGATGTAAAAAGCTTACATTGACGTAACTCTTTACGATGAACTCTGTTATCACCTCCATAACCGAGAAACATTTCCTTAGTCCTCTAAGGATAATTTTCACCACTATGCAGTGATCTACTCCTAGATCACTATTGTAATCCCTTGCCAGAATCATGCTAAGGTATACAATAGGACTAGTAAACAGCATAGCATACTTTATAGAACCTATGACTGAGGCATATGGAATGACTTTTCATTCTCTTTCTATTTTCTGTTGTGGTCGGGTTTTGAGTCTTTACTCAACTTCACACCTTGCAACACAGGCAAGAACTCCTTCTTTGACTGTTCCATTTTAATCTGCTTCAAAATCTTGTCAAGGTATGTACTCATTGAAAAAACTTATCAAGCGTTTTGATCTATCTCTATAGATCTTGATACTCAATGTGTAAGTAGCTTCATCGAGGTCTTTCTTTGAAAACTCCTTTCAAATACTCCTTTATGCTTTCCAAAAAATTCTACATTCTTTTCGATCAACAATATGTCATTCACATATACTTACCAGAAATGTTGTAGTGCTCCCACTCACTTTCTTGTAAATACAGGCTTCACCGCAAGTCTGTATAAAACCATATGCTTTGATCACTTTATCAAAGCATATATTCCAACTCCGAGATGCTTGCACCAGTCCATAGATGGATCGCTGGAGCTTGTCCACTTTGTTAGCACCTTTAGGATCGATAAAACCTTCTGGTTGCATCACATACAACTCTTCTTTAAGAAATCCATTAAGGAATGCAGTTTTGACATCCATTTGCCAGATTTCATCAAATGTGGCAACTGCTAACATGATTCGGACAAACTTTTAAGCATCGATACGAGTGAGAAAATCTCATCGTAGTCAACATCTTGAACTTGTCAAAAACATTTTTGCGACAATTCGAGCTTTGTAGATAGTAACACTACTATCAGTGTCCGTCTTCCTCTTGAAGATCCATTTATTTTCTATGGCTTGCCAATCATTGGGCAAGTCAATCAAAGTCCATACTTTGTTCTTTATACATGGATCCCATCTCAGATTTCATTGCCTTAAGCCATTTCGTGGAATCTGGGCTCATCATCGCTTCCTCATAGTTTGTAGGTTCATCATGGTCTAGTAACATGACTTCAGAAAGGATTACCTTACCACTCTGGCGCGGACCATACTCTGGTTGTTCTACGAGGTTCGGTAGTAACTTGATCTGAAGTTTCATGATCATCATCATTTAGCTTCCTCACTAATTGGCGTAGAAATCACAACAACTGATTCCTGTGATGAACTACTTTCCAATTTCGGAGAAGGTACAATTACCTCATCAAGTTCTACATTCCTCCCAATCACTTCTTTCGAGAGAAACTTCTTCTCTAGAAAGGATCCACTCTTCGCAATGAATGTCTTGCCTTCGGATCTGTGATAGAAGGTGTACCCAACTGTCTCCTTTGGGTATCCTATGAAGACACATTTCTCCGATTTGGGTTTGAGCTTATCAGGATGAAACTTTTTCACATAAGCATCACAACCCCAAACTTTAAGAAACGACAACTTTGGTTTCTTGCCAAACCACAGTTCATATGGTGTCGTCTCAATGGATTTAGATGGTGCCCTATTTAACGTGAATGCAGCTGTCTCTAATGCATAACCCCAAAACGATAGTGGTAAATCGGTAAGAGACATCATAGATTGTACCATATCTAATAAAGTACGGTTACGATGTTCGGACACACCATTACGCTGTGGTGTTCCAGGTGGCGTGAGTTGCGAAACTATTCCGCATTGTTTCAAATGAAGACCATGTTGGAAATATGCCCTAGAGGCAATAATAAAATGATTATTATATTTCCTTGTTCATGATAATTGTCTATTGTTCATGCTTTAATTGTATTATCCGGAAATCGTAATACATGTGAATACATAGACCACAATGTGTCCCTAGTGAGCCTCTAGTTGACTAGCTCGTTGATCAACAGATAGTCATGGTTTCCTGGCTATGGACATGTAGATGTCATTGATAATGGGATCACATCATTAGGAGAATGATGTGATGGACAAGACCCAATCCTAAACATAGCACAAGATCGTATAGTTCGTTTGCTAGAGTTTTTCCAATGTAAAGTATCTCTTCCTTAGACCATGAGATCGTGTAACTCCCGGATACCGTAGGAGTGCTCTGGGTATACCAAACGTCACAACGTAACTGGGTGACTATAAAGGTATACTACGGGTATCTCCGAAAGTGTCTGTTGGGTTGACACGGATCAAGACTGGGATTTGTCACTCCGTATGACGGAGAGGTATCTCTGGGCCCACTCGGTAATGCATCATCATAATGAGCTCAAAGTGACCAAGTGTCTGATCACGGGATCACGCATTACGGTACGAGTAAAGTGACTTGCCGGTAACGAGATTGAACGAGGTATTGGGATACCGACGATCGAATCTCGGGCAAGTAACGTACCGATTGACAAAGGGAATTGTATACGTGGTTGCTTGAATCCTCGACATCATGGTTCATCTGATGAGATCATCGAGGAGCATGTGGGAGCCAACATGGGTATCCAGATACCGCTGTTGGTTATTGACCGGAGAGCCGTCTCGGTCATGTCTACATGTCTCCCGAACCCGTAGGGTCTACACGCTTAAGGTTCGGTGACGCTAGGGTTGTAGAGATATGAATATGCAGTAACCCGAAAGTTGTTCAGAGTCCCGGATGAGATCCTGGACATCACGAGGAGTTCCATAATGGTCCGGAGGTGAAGAATTATATATAGGAAGTGCAGTTTCGGCCATCGGGAGAGTTTCGAGGTCACCGGTATTGTACCGGGACCACCGGAAGGGTCCCGGGGGTCCACCGGGTGGGGCCACCCATCCCGGAGGGCCCCATGGGCCAAAGTGGGAGGGGAACCAGCCCATAGTGGGCTGGTGCGCCCCCCTAGGCCCACCCCATGTGCCTAGGGTTGGAACCCTAGGGGTGGGGGGCGCCCCACCTTGCCTTGGGGGCTACTCCACCCTTGGCCGCCGCCGCCCCTAGGAGATCCCATCTCCTAGGGCCGGCGCCCCCCTAGGGGAGCCTATATAAAGGGGGGAGGGAGGGTCAGCCACACCTTGAGTCTTGGCGCCTCCCTCTCCCCTGCTTCACCTCTCCCTCTCGCAGTACTACGGCGAAGCCCTGCTGCGGTGACGCCCTGCATCCACCACCACGCCATCGTGCTGCTGGATCTTCATCAACCTCTCCCCCCCCCCCTTGCTGGATCAAGAAGGAGGAGACGTCACGCTGACCGTACGTGTGTTGAACACGGAGGTGCCGTCCGTTCGGCGCTAGGATCTCCGGTGATTTGGATCACGTCGAGTACGACTTCCTCATCCCCGTCCTTGAACGCTTCCACGCGTGATCTACAAAGGTATGTAGATGCAATCCGATCACTCCTTGCTAGATGAACTCATAGATGGATCTTGGTGAAACCGTAGGAAAATTTTTGTTTTCTGCAACATTCCCCAACAGTGGCATCATGAGCTAGGTCTATGCGTAGTTCTCCTTGCACGAGTAGAACACAATTTGTTGTGGGCGTAGATGTTGTCAACTTTCTTGCCGCTACTAGTCTTATCTTGCTTCAGCGGTATTGTGGGATGAAGCGGCCCGGACCGACCTTACACGTACGCTTACGTGAGACTGGTTCCACGGACTGACATGCACTAGTTGCATAAGGTGGCTAGCGGGTGTCTGTCTCTCCCACTTTAGTTGGAGCGGATTCGATGAAAAGGGTCCTTATTAAGGGTAAATAGAAGTTGACAAATCACGTTGTGGCTATTACGTAGGTAAGAAAACGTTCTTGCTAGAACCCTTTTGCAGCCACGTAAAACTTGCAACAACAATTAGAGGACGTCTAACTTGTTTTTGCAGCAAGTGATTTGTGATGTGATATGGCCAAAGTTGTGATGAATGATGAATGATATATATGTGATGTATGAGATCATGTTCTTGTAATAGGAATCACGACTTGCATGTCGATGAGTATGACAACCGGCAGGAGCCATAGGAGTTGTCTTTATTTTTTGTATGACCTGCGTGTCATTGAGAAACGCCATGTAAATTACTTTACTTTATTGCTAAACGCGTTAGCCATAGTAGTAGAAGTAATAGTTGGCGAGCAACTTCATGGAGACACGATGGTGGAGATCATGGTGTCATGCCGGTGACAAGATGATCATGGAGCCCCAAGATGGAGATCAAAGGAGCTATGTGATATTGGCCATATCATGTCACTATTATTATTTGATTGCATGTGATGTTTATCATGTTTTTGCATCTTGTTTACTTAGAATGGCGGTAGTAAATAAGATGATCCCTCATAATAATTTCAAGAAAGTGTTCCCCCTAACTGTGCACCGTTGCGACAATTCGTTGTTTCGAAGCACCACGTGATGATCGGGTGTGATAGATTCCAACGTTCACATACAACGGGTGTAAGACAGATTTACACATGCAAACACTTAGGTTGACTTGACGAGCCTAGCATGTACAGACATGGCCTCATAACACAGAAGACCGAAAGGTCGAGCATGAGTCGTATAGAAGATACGATCAACATGAAGATGTTCATCGATGTTGACTAGTCCGTCTCACGTGATGATCGGACACGGCCTAGTTAACTCGGATCATGTTATACTTAGATGACTGGAGGGATGTCTATCTAAGTGGGAGTTCATTATATAATTTGATTAGATGAACTTAATTATCATGAACTTAGTCTAAAATCTTTACAATATGTCTTGTAGATCAAATGGCCAACGTTGTCCTCAACTTCAACGCGTTCCTAGAGAAAACCAAGCTAAAAGACGATGGCAGCAACTATACGGACTGGGTCCGGAACCTGAGGATTATCCTCATAGCTGCCAAGAAAGATTATGTCCTACTAGCACCGCTAGGTGACGCACCCGTCCCACAGAACCAAGACGTTATGAACGCTTGGCAGGCACGTGCTGATGATTACTCCCTCGTTCAGTGCGGCATGCTTTACAGCTTAGAACCGGGGCTCCAAAAGCGTTTTGAGCGACACGGAGCATATGAGATGTTCGAAGAGCTGAAAATGGTTTTCCAAGCTCATGCCCGGGTCGAGAGATATGAAGTCTCCGACAAGTTCTTCAGCTGTAAGATGGAGGAAAATAGTTCTGTCAGTGAGCACATACTCACTATGTCTGGGTTACATAACCACTTGACTCAGCTGGGAGTTAATCTCCCGGATGACGCGGTCATTGAAAGAATCCTCCAGTCGCTTCCACCAAGCTACAAGAGCTTTGTGATGAACTTCAATATGCAGGGGATGGAAAAGACCATTCCTGAAGTATTTGCAATGCTGAAATCAGCAGAGGTAGAAGTCAAAAAGGACCATCAAGTGTTGATGGTGAATAAAATCACTAAGTTCAAGAAAGGCAAGGGTAAGAAGAACTTCAAGAAGTACGGCAAGGGAGTTGCCGCGCCCGGTAAGCAAGCTGCCGGGAAGAAGCCAAAGAATGGACCCAAGCCCGAGACTGAGTGTTTTTATTGCAAGGGAAGTGGTCACTGGAAGCGAAACTGCCCCAAATACTTAGCGGACAAGAAGGCTGGCAAAACGAAAGGTGTATGTGATATACATGTAATTGATGTGTACCTTACCAGTACTTGTAGTAGCTCCTGGGTATTTGATACCGGTGCGGTTGCTCACATTTGTAACTCAAAGCAGGAGCTGCGGAATAAGCGGAGACTGGCGAAGGACGAGGTGACGATGCGCATCGGGAATGGTTCCAAGGTCGATGTGATCGCCGTCGGCACGCTACCTCTACATTTACCCACGGGATTAGTTTTAAACCTCAATAATTGTTATTTAGTACCAGCTTTGAGCATGAACATTGTGTCAGGATCTCGTTTAATTCGAGATGGCTACTCATTTAAATCCGAGAATAATGGTTGTTCTATTTATATGAGAGATATGTTTTATGGTCATGCTCCTATGGTGAATGGTTTATTCTTAATGAATCTCGAGCGTAATGCTACACATATTCATAGTGTGAGTACCAAAAGATGTAAGGTTGATAATGATAGTCCCACATACTTGTGGCACTGCCGCCTTGGTCACATAGGTGTCAAACGCATGAAGAAGCTCCATGCAGATGGACTTTTAGAGTCTCTTGATTACGAATCATTTGACACGTGTGAACCATGCCTCATGGGTGAGATGACCAAGACTCCGTTCTCAGGAACAATGGAGCGAGAAACCAACCTATTGGAAATCATACATACTGATGTATGTGGTCCAATGAGTGTTGAGGCTCGTGGTGGCTATCGTTATGTTCTCACCCTCACTGATGACTTGAGTAGATATGGGTATATCTACTTAATGAAACACAAGTCTGAAACCTTTGAAAAGTTCAAGGAATTTCAGAGTGAGGTTGAGAATCAACGTGACAGAAAAATCAAGTTTTTGCGATCAGATCGTGGAGGAGAATACTTGAGTCACGAATTTGGTACACACTTAAGAAAATGTGGAACAGTTTCACAACTCACGCCGCCTGGAACACCTCAGCGTAATGGTGTGTCTGAACGTCGTAATCGCACTCTATTGGATATGGTGCGATCTATGATGTCTCTTACCGATTTACCGCTGTCATTTTGAGGCTATGCTTTAGAGACTGCCGCATTCACTTTAAATAGGGCTCCATCGAAATCCGTTGAGACGACACCGTATGAATTATGGTTTGGGAAGAAGCCTAAGCTGTCGTTTCTAAAAGTTTGGGGATGCGATGCTTATGAAACTTCAACCTGAAAAGCTCGAACCTAAGTCGGAAAAATGTGTCTTCATAGGATACCCTAAAGAAAATATTGGGTATACCTTCTACCTCAGATCCAAAGGCAAGATCTTTGTTGCCAAGAATGGATCCTTTCTAGAGAAGGAGTTTCTCTCGAAAGAAGTAAGTGGGAGGAAAGTAGAACTTGATGAAGTATTACCTCTTGAACCGGAAAATGGCGCAACTCAAGAAAATGTTCCTGAGGTTCCTGCACCGACTAGAGAGGAAGTTAATGATGATGATCAAGATACTTCTGATCAAGCTCCTACTAAACTTCGAAGGTCCACAAGGACACGTTCCACACCAGAGTGGTACGGCAACCCTGTCTTGGAAATCATGTTGTTAGACAACGGTGAACCTTCGAACTATGAAGAAGCGATGGCGGGCCCGGATTCTGACAAATGGCTGGAAGCCATGAAATCCGAGATAGGATCCATGTATGAAAATGAAGTATGGACTTTGACTGACTTGCCCGATGATCGGCGAGCCATAGAAAATAAATGGATCTTTAAGAAGAAGACAGACGTGGATGGTAATGTGACCATCTATAAAGCTAGGCTTGTCGCTAAGGGTTATCGACAAGTTCAAGGGGTTGACTACGATGAGACATTCTCTCCCGTAGCAAAGCTAAAGCCCGTCCGAATCATGTTAGCAATTGCCGCATACTATGATTATGAGATATGGCAAATGGACGTCAAAACGGCATTCCTTAACGGTTATCTTAAGGAAGAACTGTATATGATGCAGCCGAAAGGTTTTGTCGATCCTAAGAATGCTGACAAGGTGTGCAAGCTCCAACGCTCGATTTATGGGCTGGTGCAAGCATCTCGGAGTTGGAACATTCGCTTTGATGAGATGATCAAAGTGTTTGGGTTTATGCAGACTTATGGAGAAGCTTGCGTTTACAAGAAAGTGAGTGGGAGCTCTGTAGCATTTCTCATATTATATGTAGATGACATACTTTTGATGGGAAATGATACAGAGCTTTTGGACAGCATTAAGGCCTACTTGAATAAGAGTTTTTCAATGAAGGACCTTGGAGAAGCTGCTTATATATTAGGCATCAAGATCTATAGAGATAGATCAAGACGCCTCATAGGTCTTTCACAAAGCACATACCTTGATAAGATATTGAAGAAGTTCAATATGGATCAGTCTAAGAAGGGGTTTTTGCCTGTGTTGCAAGGTGTGAAATTGAGCTCAGCTCAATGTCCGACCACGGCAGAAGATATAGAAGAGATGAGTGTCATCCCCTATGCCTCAGCCATAGGTTCTATTATGTATGCCATGCTGTGTACCAAACCTGATGTAAACCTTGCCGTAAGTTTGGTAGGAAGGTACCAAAGTAATCCCGGCAAGGAACACTGGACAGCGGTCAAGAATATCCTGCAGTACCTGAAAAGGACTAAGGAAATGTTTCTCATTTATGGAGGTGACGAAGAGCTCGTCGTAAAGGGTTACGTCGACGCTAGCTTCGACACAGATCTGGATGACTCTAAGTCACAAACCGGATACGTGTATGTTTTGAATGGTGGGGCAGTAAGCTGGTGTAGTTGCAAGCAAAGCGTTGTAGCGGGATCTACATGTGAAGCAGAGTACATGGCAGCCTCGGAGGCAGCACATGAAGCAGTCTGGGTGAAGGAGTTCATTACCGACCTAGGAGTCATACCCAATGCGTCGGGCCCGATGACTCTCTTCTGTGACAACACTGGAGCTATTGCCCTTGCCAAGGAGCCCAGGTTTCACAGGAAGACCAGGCATATCAAGCGTCGCTTCAACTCCATTCGTGAAAGTGTTCAAAATGGAGACATAGAGATTTGTAAAGTACATACGGACCTGAATGTAGCAGATCCGTTGACTAAACCTCTCCCTAGAGCAAAACATGATCAACACCAGAATTCCATGGGTGTTCGATTCATCACAATGTAACTAGATGATTGACTCTAGTGCAAGTGGGAGACTATTGGAAATATGCCCTAGAGGCAATAATAAAATGATTATTATATTTCCTTGTTCATGATAATTGTCTATTGTTCATGCTTTAATTGTATTATCCGGAAATCGTAATACATGTGTGAATACATAGACCACAATGTGTCCCTAGTGAGCCTCTAGTTGACTAGCTCATTGATCAACAGATAGTCATGGTTTCCTGGCTATGGACATGTAGATTTCATTGATAACAGGATCACATCATTAGGAGAATGATGTGATGGACAAGACCCAATCCTAAACATAGCACAAGATCGTATAGTTCGTTTGCTAGAGTTTTTCCAATGTAAAGTATCTCTTCCTTAGACCATGAGATCGTGTAACTCCCGGATACCGTAGGAGTGCTCTGGGTATACCAAACGTCACAACGTAACTGGGTGACTATAAAGGTATACTACGGGTATCTCCGAAAGTGTCTATTGGGTTGACACGGATCAAGACTGGGATTTGTCACTCCGTATGACGGAGAGGTATCTCTGGGCCCACTCGGTAATGCATCATCATAATGAGCTCAAAGTGACCAAGTGTCTGATCACGGGATCATGCATTATGGTACGAGTAAAGTGACTTGCCGGTAACGAGATTGAACGAGGTATTGGGATACCGACGATCGAATCTCGGGCAAGTAACGTACCGATTGACAAAGGGAATTGTATACGGGGTTGCTTGAATCCTCGACATCGTGGTTCATCCGATGAGATCATCGAGGAGCATGTGGGAGCCAACATGGGTATCCAGATCCCGCTGTTGGTTATTGACCGGAGAGCCATCTCGGTCATGTCTACATGTCTCCCGAACCCGTAGGGTCTACACGCTTAAGGTTCGGTGATGCTAGGGTTGTAGAGATATGAATATGCAGTAACCCGAAAGTTGTTCGGAGTCCCGGATGAGATCCTGGACGTCACGAGGAGTTCCGGAATGGTCCGAAGGTGAAGAATTATATATAGGAAGTGCAGTTTCGGCCATCGAGAGAGCTTTGGGGTCACCGGTATTGTACCGGGACCAGCGAAAGGGTCCCGGGGGTCCACCGGGTGGGGCCACCCATCCCGGAGGGCCCCATGGGCCAAAGTGGGAGTGGAACCAGCCCATAGTGGGCTGGTGCGCTCCCCTAGGCCCACCCCATGCGCCTAGGGTTGGAACCCTAGGGGTGGGGGGGCGCCCCACCATGCCTTGGGGGCTACTCCACCCTTGGCCGCTGCCCCCCCTAGGAGATCCCATCTCCTAGGGCCGGCGCCCCCCCTAGGGGAGCCTATATAAAGGGGGGAGGGAGGGGGCAGCCACACCTTGAGTCTTGGCGCCTCCCTCTCCCCTGCTTCACCTCTCCCTCTCGCAGTACTACGGCGAAGCCCTGCTGCGGTGACGCCCTGCATCCACCACCACGCCGTCGTGCTGCTGGATCTTCATCAACCTCTCCCCCCTTGCTGGATCAAGAAGGAGGAGACGTCATGCTGACCGTACGTGTGTTGAACATGGAGGTGCCGTCCGTTCGGCGCTAGGATCTCCGGTGATTTGGATCACGTCGAGTACGACTTCCTCATCCCCGTCCTTGAACGCTTCCGCGTGTGATCTACAAAGGTATGTAGATGCAATCCGATCACTCGTTGCTAGATGAACTCATAGATGGATCTTGGTGAAACCGTAGGAAAATTTTTGTTTTCTGCAACGTTCCCCAACAGACCAAACTCATAACTCAAATATTCGCCTCCGCGATCAGATCACAGAAACTTTATTTTCTTGTTATGATGATTTTCCACTTCACTCTGAAATTCTTTGAACTTTTCAAATGTTTCAGACTTATGTTTCATTAAGTAGATATACCCATATCTGCTCAAATCATCTGTGAAGGTCAGAAAATAATGATACCCGCTGCGAGCCTCAACACATATCGAATCGCATACATCAATATGTATTATTTCCAATAAGTCAGTTGCTTGCTCCATTGTTCCGGAGAACAGAGTCTTAGTCATCTTGCCTATGAGGCATGGTTCACAAGCATCAACTGATTCATAATCAAGTGATTCCAAAAGCCCATCAGCATGGATTTTCTTCATGCACTTTACACCAATATGACCTAAACAGAAGTGCCACAAATAAGTTGCACTATCATTATTAACTTTGCATATTTTGGCTTCAATATTATGAATATGTGTATCACTATGATCGAGATTCAATAAATCATTCACCTTGGGTGTATGACCATTGAAGGGTTTATTAATGTAAACAGAACAACAATTATTCTCTGACTTTAAATGAATAACCGTATTGCAATAAACATGCTCAAATCATATTCATGCTTAACACAAACACAAAATAACATTTATTTAGGTTCAACACTAATCCCGAAAGTATAGGGAGTGTGCGATGATGATCATATTAATCTTGGAGCCACTTCCAACACACATCGTCACTTCACCCTTAACTAGTCTCTGTTCATTCTGCAACTCCTGTTTCGAGTTACTAATCTTTAGCAACTGAACTAGTATCAAATACTATGGGGTTGCTATAAACACTAGTAAAGTACACATCAATAACATGTGTATCAAATATACCTTTGTTCACTTTGCCATCCTTCTTATCTGTCAAATACTTGGGCAGTTCTGCTTCCAGTCCCTTTGCAGTAGAAGCACTTAGTCTCAGGCTTAGGTCTAGACTTGGGCTTCTTCACTTGCGCAGCAACTTGCTTGCCGTTCTTCTTGAAGTTCCCCTTCTTCCTTTGCCCTTTTCTTGAAACTAGTGGTCTTGTCAACCATCAACACTTGATGCTTTTCTTGATTTCTACCTTCGCCGATTTTAGCATCACGAAGAGCTTGGGAATCATTTCTGTTATCCCTTGCATATTATAGTTCATCATGAAGTTCTAGTAACTTGGTGATAGTGACTAGAGAACTCTGTCAATCACTATGTTATCTGGAAGATTAACTCCCACTTGATTCAAATGATTGTAGTACTCAGACATTCTGAGCACATGCTCACTAGCTGAGCTATTCTCCTCCATCTTGTAGGCAAAGTGCTTGTCAGAGGTCTCATACCTCTCGACACGGCATGAGTATGAAATACCAATTTCAACTCTTAGAACATCTTATATGTTCTGCGGCATTCAAAAACGTTTTTGAAGTCCTGTTTCTAAGCCATAAAGCACGGTGCACTAAACTATCAAGTAGTCATCATACCGAGCTTTGCCAAACATTCATAATGTCTGCATCTTCTCCTGCAATAGGTCCGTCACCTAGTGGTGCATCAAGGACATAATTCTTCTATGCAGCAACGAGGATAATCCTCAGATCACGGATCCAGTCCGCATCATTTCTACTATCATCTTTCAATATAGTTTTCTCTAGGAACATATTGTAAATAAAACGGGGAAGCTATACGTGAGCAATTGATCTACAACATAGATATGCAAATACTATCAGGACTAAGTTCATGATAAATTAAAGTTCAATTATCATATTACTTAAGAACTCCCACTTAGATAGACATCCCTCTAGTCATCTAAATGATCACGTCATCCAAATCAACTAAACCATGTCCGATCATCACGTGAGATGGAGTAGTTTTCAATGGTGAACATCACTATGTTGATCATATCTACTATATGATTCACGCTCGACCTTTCGGTCTCAGTGTTCCGAGGCCATATCTGCATATGCTAGGCTCGTCAAGTTTAACCCGAGTATTTCTGCGTTTGCAAAACTGGCTTGCACCCGTTGTATGTGAACGTAGAGCTTATCACACCCGATCATCATGTGGTGTCTCGGCACCACGAACTTTGGCAACGGTGCATACTCAGGGAGAACACTTGTACCTTGAAATTTAGTGAGAGATCATCTTATAATGATACCGTCGATCTAAGCAAAATAAGATGCATGAAAGATAAACATCACATGCAATCAATATAAGTGATATGATATGGCCATCATCATCTTGTGCCTATGATCTCCATCTCCAAAGCACCGTCATGATCACCATCGTCACCGGCTTGACACCTTGATCTCCATCGAAGCATCGTTGTCGTCACGCCAACTATTGCATCCACGACTATCGCTACCGCTTAGTGATAAAGTAAAGCAATTACATGGCTATTGCATTTCATACAATAAAGCAACAACCATATGGCTCCTGCCAGTTGCCGATAACTGTGTTACAAAACATGATCATCTCATACAATAAAATTTAGCATCATGTCTTGACCATATCACATCACAACATGCCCTGCAAAAACAAGTTAGACATCCTCTACTTTGTTGTTGCAAGTTTTACGTGGCTGCTACAGGCTGAGCAAGAACCGTTCTTACCTACGCATCAAAACCACAACGATATTTAGTCAAGTTAGTGTTGTTTTAACCATCAACAAGGACCGGGCGTAGTCACACTCGGTTCAACTAAAGTTTGAGAAACTGACACCCGCCAGCCACCTATGTGCAAAGCACGTCGGTAGAACCAGTCTCGCGTAAGCGTACGCATAATGTCGGTCCGAGCCGCTTCATCCAACAATACCGCCGAACCAAAGTATGACTTGTATCGCCCACAACTCACTTGTGTTCTACTCGTGCATATAACATCTACGCATAAATCTGACTCTGATACCACTGTTGCGGAACACGGTAATTTCAAAAAAATTCCTACGCACATGCAAGATCATGGTGATGCATACCAACGAGAGGGGAGAGTATCGTCTACATACCCTCGTAGACCGTAAGCGGAAGCGTTATGAGAACGCAGTTGATGTAGTCGTACGTCTTGACGATCCGACCGATCCAAGTACCGAACGTATGGCACCTCCGAGTTCAGCACACGTCCAACTCGGTGATGTCCCACGAACTCCGATCCAGTAGAGCTTTGAGGGAGAGTTCCGTCAGCAGGACGGCGTGATGATGGTGATGATGATGCTACCGACGCAGGGCTTCGCCTAAGCACCACTACGATATAACCGAGGTGGATTATGGTGGAGGGGGCACCACACACGGCTTGGAACAATCAACTTGTGTCTATGGGGTGCCCCCTGGTCACGGATAAAAAGGAGCAAGGGGAGGGGGCCGGCAGCCTCATAGGGTGCGCCCCAAGGGGGAATCCTACTCCTACTAGGAGTAGGTTCCCCCTTTCCTAGTCCAACGAGGACGGGAAGGAAAGAGGAGGAGAGGAGAAGGAAAGAGGGGGCCGGCCCCCAAAGCCCTAAACCAATTCGGTTTGGGCCTAGGGGGGCGCACCCCACACTTCCTTGCTGCCCTCTATTTCCAATAAAGCCCACACAGGCCCATTGACCCTCCCGGTGAATTCCTGTAACTCTCCGGTACTCCAAAAAATACCCGAATCACTCGGAACCTTTCCGATGTCTGAATATAGTCGTCCAATATATCGATCTTTACGTCTCGACCATTTCGAGACTCCTCGTCATGTCCCTGATCTCATCCGGGACTTCGAACTACCTTAGGTACATCAAAACACATAAACTCATAATATCGATCGTCACTGAACGTTAAGCATGCGGACCCTACGGGTTCGAGAACTATCTAGACATGACCGAGACTCGTCTCCGGTCAATAACCAATAGCGGAACCTGGATGCTCATATTGGCTCCTACATATTCTATGAAGATCTTTATCGGTCAAACCACATAACAAACTACGTTGTTCCCTTTGTCATCGGTATGTTACTTGCCCGAGATTCGGTCGTCGGTATCCTCATACCTAGTTCAATCTCGTTACAGGCAAGTCTCTTTACTCATTCTGTAATGCATCATCCCGCAACTAACTCATTAGTCACAATGCTTGCAAGGCTTATACTGATGTGCATTACCGAGAGGGCCCAGAGATACCTCTCCGACAATCAGAGTGACAAATCCTAATCTCGATCTATGCCAACTCAACAAGCACCATTGGAGACACCTGTAGAGCACCTTTATAATCACCCAGTTACGTTGTGACGTTTGGTAGCACACAAAGTGTTCCTCCGGTACTCGGGAGTTGCATAATCTCATAGTCATAGGAACATGTATAAGTCATGAAGAAAGCAGTAGCAACAAACTAAACGATCATCGTGCTAAGCTAATGAAATGGGTCAAGTCAATCACATCATTCTCTAATGATGTGATCCCATTAATCAAAGAGAGAATTCCTTATTTAACACTCGCTTAAATTTTTGTGCCCTATTTAACACTGTAAAACTTTTTCTTCCTTATCTAACAACAATGTTAAAGTTTGTTCCCTTTGTGACACTTCCGTCTATTTTGAGTACTAACGGTGTTAAATGGCACATGAAAATATGATCTTACCCCTAATGCAACTTGTGATCAAAATCATTCACATGGGGATCAATAACTTTTTCCTGCTGTTAATTGCAAAACTGGGCAGAACTTTCCTTGTAAACATGCAATTCTGGACAGTTTTTTATTTTAAAATTTAATTCAAAATTGGGCAGAACATATGACACAATTCATATGTATATTTTTCAACACACACCTTTCAAATTTGCCAATGGCATGAGGCACTCCATATACATCCAGACTCACATCCAAGTACACATATATAACTCACATACATCATACGTATACATCATATTAGCAACCCAAAAGTGGCACACATCATGCCCAGGTTCACATACATTACTAAGTCCACACATACATCATATTAGCAACCCAAAAATGGCTCACATCATACCCAGGTTCACATACTACTCCAAGTCCACACATACATCATATTAGCAACCCAAAAGTGGCTCACATCATACCCAGGTTCACATACATTACTCCAAGTCCACACAACATGACATGAGCAGCAACAAAAGTGACATTAAGTGAAAGAAGTTCACAAGCTGAGCCGCCTTTTGCTTCTTGTGCCCATTGCAGGGCTAGTTGGGTAAGCTTTTTTGCTTCTAGTGCCCATTGCAGGGCTGTCAAATGGCACCATCGGATTGTTTTGATCCTTTTTAGCAAGCTCCATCTTCCTTGTGGCCCTTAAAATAACAACATGGCTGTCAAATTATTGTAGTGCATGTATGACAACAATACATATGGATATATTTGATACATGTATGGCAGCAAATAACAATATCAACTATGCATAATATGTGATATTAAAATCCAGAAATAGAAAAGGTCACCTTTTCCCCCTTTTGCATTTTTCTTGTTTGTAGTCTCCAATGTTTGGTTATGCTTTCCCTTCTTCTTGGTTGTAGTTTCCAAGTTTTGGCTATGGATTACATGAATACATACAAATCGAACTCAGTTTTCGTTTGGCACAAATAAAAACTCAGTTATCATTTGGAACAAGCATTGGTGTAGAATCGGTAACCTTGGTGGAAAATACATAGCGGCTGCCGGCGCGTCATCACCTCTTAGCACAATGGATGACTCGGATGTTTTAATAGTCTTCCTCCTCTTCTTTGGTGGTTCTCTACACGAGAAATGAGAAAGTAGTGAACATTCATAGGTGATTACAAAACAATAATGCAAGAAAGTAGTTAACATGCAATAGGAGAGTAGAATGGATAGTAGATTACCTCACAGCCATGAAAGCAGCAATGTCATCTTTGTTACCCTTCTTGCACTTATGCCAATGGTGCCCGTATTCCTTGCAAATAGGGCACGGATTGGGTTGCGAAGGTAAGTATCATCCTCATGTTCTATATTGCTGTTAGGTTCATCCCACTCGGTGATAGGCTCATATGGCTCCGAGGGATCACAATATGCAATAATCATATGCAGCACCTTTGTCTCCGAGTGTTTTTCAAACATAATCATCAAATCTTGGTCAGATTTTACTTCTGGACAGTTTTTAAGAGCATAGTCATAATATTGCACATGTGCAGCTTCCAAATAACATGGCAGGTACTGCTCTACAATTGACTCGACCAAATCCTTATAATTTGTCAAGTCACAATTGATGACCTTCTCAAAACAAAAACATCTTATGTCCTTTCGAGCTTTCTTTGGATTGCCAAACAATTTAATTTTGAGCAAATAACTCAAATTTGGATGCATCCTGTGAATTAAAAAGACAACTTTAAACTTTGCTTTAAACATATGCATGAGTATTGCTAGACAATCTGATCATCAACCGAAATTAAGTGAAAAGATCTCTTCCTCAAATACACAGCTACACAAACTAGCACAATCATGATAATTGCTACTAGATGGACTGGCCCTTACCCATCTGGACACGCCCATGTTGCTGGCGGCAACTGAGTATCGCCCTGGCCTGAAGCTGCTGCCAAGAACGACCCAGCCGTGCCCTCGCCGGAGACCCCAGCCACTGCCGCGCCCTGGCCCGAGCCAGCTACAGCCGAGCCACCGGCCAGGCCCGAGCCAGCTGTAGCCGAGTCTCCGGCCTGGCCCGATGCTGGCTCAACCCCACCGCAGCCCGAGGCTAGCCCAACGCCCTGGATTGACCTGACCTCAGCCCCGCCGGCGCCATCGGAAAGCCATGGCACGTCCGCAGCCGCGCCATGGCCGTCGTCCGTGGCGCCGTCTCCATCCGCAGAACTGCCGCCATCCATAGCCCTCCACCGCCGCCGCCGCTAAGCCTGGGAGGTTTGCCGCCGCCGCCTCTAGGGTTGGGAAGAAAGGGGGTGAGAAGAGTCGGGTCGGGAGAGAATAGAGAGACCGGTTTGGTCCCTGTTTTTCTTTTTCCTCAAAGGGGTAATTTCGTCCAATGAGAAAATACTGACATTAGTCAATCCAGATCTTAACGAAATATGCTAACGGACTTGACGGAAGTGTTCGAAAGGTAAAAAAAATTACACTTGGTGTTATTTAGGGAAGAAATTTTTTTTGAGTGTTAAATAGGGAACCAATATTTAAAACAGTGTTATATAAGGAATTTTCTCTTAATCAAATGACAACTCATGTCTATGGCTAGGAAACTTAACCATCTTTGATTCAACGAGCTAGTCAAGTAGAGGCATACTAGTGACACTCTGTTTGTCTATGTATTCACACATGTACTAAGTTTCCGGTTAATACAATTCTAGCATGAATAATAAACATTTATCATGATATAAGGAAATAAATAATAACTTTATTATTGCCTCTAGGGCATATTTCCTTCACATTTTTGAGCCCGAAAGGCATAGTGTTGAAGCAGAAAGGCCCGTATGGGGTGATGAATGCCATTGCGGCTTGGTCGGACTCCTTCATCTTGATTTGATGGTATCCGGAATACGCATCGAGGAAACATAGTGAGTCGTGTCTTGCGGTCGCATCAATAATCTGATCGATGCGAGGGAGGGGGAAGGGATCCTTAGGGCAGGCCTTGTTGAGGTCTTTGAAATCGACACATAGGCGCCAGGATTTACCCTTCTTTGGTACCATCACCAGGTTTGCTAGCCAGTCCGGGTGTTTTATTTCTCTGATGAATCCGGCCTCGAGTAACTTGGCTAGCTCCTCCCCCATGGCTTGTCATTTGGGTTCGGAAAAATGTCGCAGTGTTTGCTTGACCGGTTTATGTCCCTTTAATATATTGAGGCTGTGTTCAGCCAATCTGTGTGGGATTCCTGGCATATCAGAAGGGTGCCAGGCGAATATGTCCCAGTTCTCACGCAGGAACTCTCGTAGTGCGGCATCGACACTTGGGTCGAGTTGTGCTCCGATGGATGATGTTTTCTTGTGATCCATCGGGTGGACTTGAAATTTGACTATTTCATCTGCTGGTTTAAAGGAGGTGGATTTGGGTCGTTTGTCCAGGATTACGTCATCCCTATCCACAATAGAGCGCGGCGCGGTTAGCTCTTCGGCCATGAGTATTTCAGATAATGCCTCGAGGGCCAGGGATGCGGTTTTATTTTTGGCGCGGAGTGCTATGTCCGGATCACTGGCAAGAGTGATGATATCGTTTGGCCCGGGCATCTTGAGCTTCATGTACCCGTAATGAGGTATAGCTTGGAAGCGTGTACATGCGTCTCGCTCCAGTAAGGCGTGATATCCGCTGTTGAAAGGGGCCACTTGGAAGGTTATCTCTTCGGACCGATAATTCTCCTGCACATCACGCCTCCCGACTAGGAAAGATTCCCCGGAAGGTCGTGCTACTTTGCTCGATGCGGCTCCTATCAATTTCCATTTTGTTGAGCGTGTCCTTGTAGATGAGGTTTAATCCGCTGTCGCCGTCCATGAGCACTTTGGTGAGCCGGAATCTGTCCACAATTGGATTAAGGCCCAAGGCGGCTGGTGCCCGGACTATTCAGAATTTTGGTTCATCACTGGCATTGAAAGTTGTGGTCGTTTCGTTCCAAGGGTTTATTTCTATGACTAGGTAGACTTCGGCGAGGTTGTGGAAAGCCCTTTTGCGCCGATTGTTAGAAGCGAAAGTTTTGATGACTGTTAATACGCTGGGGTCGTAGTCTTCCAAAGGGTATTGCACTGGTGTATTTTTGGTGAGGATATCCTCGCCGCTTTTGGCCACTTGCCGGAGTATCCAACATGCTCTAAGGCTGTGGGTTGGTATGGTGTCCGACGTTGCATGTATTTTGCATGGCCTATCGAGCCATCCTTCCAGAATGGTTCCGCACCTTGTGGTGTGCTTAAATTTCTTTACTATTGGATCTGGTGCATCGCGAGGATGCATCCTTTTTGTCTGGATGAAGGGTTGAGTGGAAATTGGTGGTTCCCAGAGAGCTGCCTGAGTTTTCCAGGCACTTTCCATTGCGTAGTACTTTTGTATGATGGTTGCCAAGTCAGCGAAGTGTAATACGCGACGGCGATTGATGGCGTTGAGGAGTCCTTCATCCGTGCAATTATTGCAGAATGCTAAGATCGCGTCTTCGTCGCGGCAATCTTTAATCTTGTCTTTGCTCAGGAGGAATCTTGCCCAAAAGTGATGGACTGTTTCCTGAGACTGCTGTCGTATGTTCCTGAGATCGCGTCTATCTGGGTGGGTGGTTTTAAATCCGAACCCTGACCCAATTTGGAATCCAGAGTTTGAAGAATTCCTGAACTTAATAGCTCGGGCTCCGGGATATTGACCGATTTTTCAGGCCCGTCGTCCGATTCTAGGTTCGGAGGGCGAGCTATGTCTTTCCGAAGGTAGGTGTCCGGTTCTTCGAACTCGGAGATCCGAACCCAGTTCGTCCTCAATATAGAGGAAGAATTGTCGTCTTGCTCCTCGACTACCACTATCTGGTGGCTGATCGGCGGAGATTTAATTTCTCTCTAGTCGGGTTTAAGCCCGATCCGATCGTAGTCCGTGGAGACCCCCAGGGCGGCGATGCGATCTAGGAGCTCGTTCAAAGACGATAACTCAGTTGGATCCATCTGCTTAGAGTATTCAGAGCTAACACCGAGGTGGTTTTCGATGACCCGAGAAGTCATCATTGGCCTAACGGCCGTAGGGGCGGTCATAGTAAAGCCACCCAGCCAGAGGGTTTGGCCTGAGGTCAGGGCACCTCCGGCGGTGATATTGTCCTTGATAACAAGGCGAGCCATCAATCCTGTCTTCGACGTCACAGCAGAACTCTCAATGAAAGCACCAATGTCGGTGTCAAAACCGGCGGATCTCGGGTAGGGGGTCCCGAACTGTGCGTCTAAGGTCGATGGTAACAGGAGACAGGGGACACGATGTATACCCAGGTTCGGGCCCTCTCTATGGAGGTAATACCCTACTTCCTGCTTGATTGATCTTGATGAATATGAGTATTACAAGAGTTGATCTACCTCGAGATCATAATGGCTAAAACCCTAACATTCTAGCCTGTATGACTACGAATATGATTCTTCATCCCTACGGACTAAGCCCTCTGGTTTATATAGACACCGGGGGGGACTAGGGTTGTACAAAGTCGGTTACAGAGAAAGGAATCTTCATATCAGGACGCCAAGCTTGCCTTCCACGCCAAGGAGAGTCCCATCCGGACACGGGTGAGAGTCTTCGGTCTTGTATCTTCACAGCCCATCAGTCCGGCCCATGTCCAACAGGTCGAACGCCCGAGGACCCCTTAATCTAGGACTCCCTCATCGGCCTCGCCGGCCTCTTCGCCGGTGCACTCGCCAACCTCGCCGGCATCTTCGGCGGCACCTACGCCGGTGGCCACGATCACGCCGCCATCTTTGCCGCTCTCTCAGTCTTTGTATGGGCTCAAGCAGGCTCCTCGCGCCTGGTACCAGCGCATCGCATCATTTCTACATCAGCTTGGCTTCCGCTCCACTCGCTCCGATGCTTCACTGTTTGTCTATCACCAGGGCGATGATATCGTCTTCCTGCTGCTTTACGTCGACGACATCATCTTGACAGCATGCTTGACTGCTCTTCTTCGACAGCTCACTAATCGTCTTCATGCTGAGTTTGCCATTAAGGACTTGGGTCCTCTGCACTATTTCCTCGGGGTCGAGGTTATTCGTCGAGTAGATGGCTTCTTCCTTTATCAGCGGAAGTACGCTCATGAGCTTCTTGACCGTGCTGGGATGCTTAACTGCAAACCCGTCGCCAGGCCTATCGATACGAAGGCTAAGCTCTCTGCCACAAATGGTTCTCTAGCTTCGGATGCTCCGTTCTACCGGTTGATTGTTGGTGCTCTTCAGTACCTCATCCTCACTCGTCCGGAGCTACGATGTGCAGCAGGTGTGCCTCCACATGCATGCTCCTCATGATGCTCACTAGACCTCGGTGAAGTGTACTCCCTCCGTCCGGTAAAGAGTGTATGTTTGGCTTCAAATTTTATCCACAAAAGAGTGTACTTCTATCTTTCCAATGTACTTTAAACTAGAAAAAATACTTCTCTCTCATCACACGGTAATCAAGACCAATAACAATCTACACATGGTCTTTTTAATTTCTACATGCACTTAGCTCATTGGGGGTTGATTAATTAAAGAGAAGAGAGATGGTGGCTTGCACTTTTCCAATGCATTTTTTACTTGACTCCATAATTTGTCCTAAAATATCTAGATGTACACTCTTCACCGGACGGGGGGAGTATTGTTCGCTATATCCGGGGCACTATGGATCTGGGGTTGTCACTCCAAGCTTCGTCTTCTCTGGACCTGACCGCATACTCTGATGCTGACTGGGCCGGCTGCCCCGATACGCGTCGTTCCACTTCTGGATATTGCGTCTATCTTGGACCATCACTCATCTCCTGACCGTTCAAGCGACAGCCTATTGTCTCTCGCTCCAGCGCTGAAGCAGAGTGCCGCGCGGTTGCTAACGTCGTTGCAGAGTGTTCATGGCTTCGTCAGCTTCTTCACGAGCTCTTGTCTCTGTTTGACAAGGCCACCATTGTCTATTGTGACAACGTCTTAGCTGTCTACCTCTACATCAAACCGGTTCATCATCGACACACCAAGCACATTGAGATTGATATCCATTTTGTTCAGGAGCAGGTGGCTCTTGGCCATGTACGCGTGTTACATATTCCCACTTCCCCGTAGTTTGCTGACATCATGACCAAGGGCTTGCCTACCGCGTCCTTCGAGGAGTTCCGATTCAGTCTTTGTGTCGACCATGGTGCCGCTTCGACTAGGGGGGTGTTGAGATGTAAATATTGCATGTGTATTTCTTGTACAACAAGCCCTCCTCCTTCCTTGTATAGTTGAGTACGTGGCTCCTCTATGTACTTATGTATACGTGCATATGGGCCCGATCAATATATCGTGACTTGCACATATCTTCTACACCCGTATCCGGCAAGATATAGGCTGGATATGAAACCTGAACGTTTGGGCTAGGTGTGAGTGGGGTTGGGTGGCGATTTGGCGACCAGGTGGTGTCCGGGTTGGGGGAAGAGGGGGTGTTCGAGGGGTCAACAGTGACTAATAAATGTGGTCGAAAATTATGGAGATTTCAGGACAGTCAAACTTCCTTTGTACTGCAAATCAGCGGAGAACAGTACTCATCATACCACGCTTTTTTGGTGCGTCTTGGTCAATGCCAACTACAACCAGAGTGTGACGCATCAACTTTCGCCAAAAAATATCCCTTTCCTGCACCTAGTCAGATTCCCCTAAGGTCTTACACTTTTGCCTTTTGATGCTCAGTTCTGACTGAGCTCTGACGCTATCGGTTATATCCAGGATTCAGACAAACATCGACCGCCTCTTGCATTTCAGTGTGAGTATTTACATACGACATGTGCTGAGGCGCAACCATGAACCATGTGAGAGGTAAAGAACAGGGGAACAAGTGAGAAAGAATTCATCATCTTGGGGAGAAGATGGTGGCCAGCCCCTGATCCACCGTCAGTTGGATAGGGGGGCCATACGCCATCAGATGCTCCGGCTCTTCCTTGGTTTGGGACCTGTCGCCTCTCGCGAGGACCTCTCCGTCGGAGTCGATGATGCCGCCTATGGTGCTGCTGCCGACGCGCAGGCCCGGCTCGATCCGGAGAGCCTTCACCTGTTAGTAGCAGAGATGCAGAGATGATGACAATTCAGTAGATGCATGACCATACATGTTTGGAGTAAGTTCTTTGACAGTGGATTCTGGGAGCTCATGGGGTTACTTAAACATACCTTGAAGTACTCCACATAGGGTGATTCGATGTAGCTACCATCCTTCATCCGAAGCAAGAGCCCGAGAGCAACCGACCATGGGCAATCCTTGATTATAGCTGCGTCCAAGTAGCCATCTGCAAACTGCAGGGTGGTAAAGGATAATTATTAGCCTATGGAGCCAAGATTGACAATGCCAATGACTGATCATGAACGCTGATATTCTTACAAACATAGGAAGAGCACTAGATTTTCAGGGCAAATAGATTACTCAACAAAGATTCCAAGTGTTGTATGAGAGTATTTTTCAGCCTTCATATTGTATTCCATGCATATGAAGGAATGGAGCAATATGGAGTGAGATTAACCTGTGCTTGTGGTGCTATCATGACACCTTCACTAGCAAAAGCAATGTTGCTGATCCAAACGTTAACAAACGGACCCTTCAGTGATCTCCATTCGAGATCAGCATCGTCAGTTGAAGGACCTGAATATGTACATGTTTCATTATTACAAACATCTGTTATGTCTCCTTCGGCAGCATTGGTAGCCCCATTTGATTTACAGCTGATAGTTTGCTCCACGGGATCACCAAATCCTTCATATCCTGGGGCAGGAACAAAAAGAATACGCCCATTGTACCGTCGCAAGTTCACCGCACGTAGAAGGGACTGAAACAAAGTCAGAGCAAAGAGTGAATTTACTACATCGATATTTGAAACACACTTCTATCGGCCTCTGTCAGCACTCGAGTATTAAAAGGCATCGAGTATATTTTGTTAATTGAAAATCCGCAGTTGGAACTTTGTCTAAGAACTCTCAGATGCATCTGATGAGGCAAGAAAGCATATTATACAAATGAGCGAGGTGTTCTATAGAAGCTTTTTAGAGTATGAACCATACATAGAAGTCGATGCGAGCGCTTCCCATCCACCTAAACTTTTCTGACTCAATATCAATATCAGCTACCAAACCTGCAGTTCATAAATCATTTTCAGGTTTGTGAAATATATATATTGCCATAAAACTATAAGAGTGACAGAAGAAGCTCTCAGAAGGGTGGCCAGTGTTATCAGTTGTAGTTTGGAAAAAAAAAAGGCAGCATCAAACTAATACAATGCCTACCCCATGTAAGCATCATGACACTGAAAAACTTTGTCTTTCCTTGCACAACAGAAGTGACATCGAGGGCACGTCTGTGACCTGTGTTGCGGGAAGGTTGTGTCAGCTTTTATTTGTACACATGAAAATGTAGATTGTTTTGGAGGATACATAACATGGCTGTGTAGATGAGGTGTGACAAAGATCAAGGAAGAAAATACTACCTCTGATGATTGCAAACACAGCATTTGACATCGAGAAGGGTTCACCAGCAGAATGCAATAGACCTTGCACCATTCCATTTCCAGTACCTGTGGTGCATGTAATAACATGTGAAATTTGTGCTGAGCATTACCAATGACATTAAAGTACCCAGATGCTTCACCAGGGACGAACAAAAAACACAAGTTACAGACTTACAGCTACTCCTTAGTGGGAACATAAGCTATTGACAATTCTAATGTTTTTAGAAGAAATAATATTACAGGATAAACGGCCCTAACGTATAGTACGGCTCACCGACGCGCAACAATGCAGCACTATGATAAGGATATTGCAATGATCATGTACCTGCTGGAATGATCCCTAGTGGCACTTTTATTGCTTTGTCCCAATCATCTCTTTGCAGCAGACCATTAACAACCTAAAGTCAACACAAAATATATTCAACCCAAATAGAGCATACAAGCAAACAGATTAAAGAAGTTCAAAAGATTATGAATGAGATCTGAAGATACTGAACAGAGTGTATCTTCCAGCAGGTCTCATTTGAGAATAATATATTTTGCTAACCTCTACAAGGATACCATCTCCACTAACACAAACGATCCCATCATATTTCTTAAGATCCAGTGAACCAGCAATTTCTTGAGCATGAAGACGGTAATTGGTTTCTGAGGACGTTTCACACTTAAAATTTAGTATAGCCAAAAAACAAAGAGGGGCACGACATCTATCTTTTCATAAGTAGAAAATTTATAAACATTGATCACAACCTTGCATGGTGTAAAGGATGTGAGCAGCTTCAATAAGAGGCAGAACTTCGGTTTGGAAAATCTTCCGCCCACCTCTCTTCCCACCGTAAGGGTTCACTATGAAGAACAGTCTCTTCGGTCGACCTATTATCCAATGCCATATAGTGCAAGGAACAGATCAGCATTCGCGAACAGTCAATGTCCTGCATGCTTGTGTTCAGAAGCGTAGACACTCACAAAGTAAGACCAAGCAAACTAGAGCTGATAAGAATTACACAATGCCCGAAAAATCTTTGGATGTTTGGATCATAATTATGGAAATACTCGAAAACATAAAGTTGGTTTCGCATTTAATTTTTTGGGGAGTGCCTACAGCTCAGTCGATTGAAAAATACTAACTATTCCTCAATCGTCTCCGGGAAAAACAATAGAGAAAATAACTGCCGAAAACTAAAAAAGAAAAACCCGCACGAATCTCCACGCGCAATCCGATGGCTATAGCATCGATTGAGCTATAGCTATTTCTCATTCGATTGAGAAATAGCAAACCCGTTTTTTCTGTGTTACAGTCCGATGGAACAGTCCAAAGCATTAATGGGGAAATTGATATTGATAAGAGCACTTAATCAAAAATAGAAAATGACAGGCCTATAAAATATCTCCAACTATAAATTAGGAATGAATTAAGAAGGGCGTCGTGTAGGAGCAGCATGATTCTCTGGCCTCAACAGGAGAAACCACTACTACAAGAATGGAGTTGCGCATTTGACGGCTTGACCAAATCATGTAAAAGAGGTGCCCAGGACACGCAACCTCCGTAGAAACAGCAAGGAAGAGGGTTCTCTGGGCGTTCCAATCCAGAATTCATTTCTTCAGCTTTCGGTTAACCGAAACGGATCGAGCCGCTGGGTTTGCGCTGCTTCCTGGCTATCTTCAACAGTCATTTCCTGATTCTAACCAGGTCAACGGATTCCACCCAGCCCGCTGCGCAACCTCGATCAGGTAAAAGTAAGCACGAGGCCAATTCCTCCAACCATAACAGAGAAGGAAATCTTCTACTGGTAACCAAATCGCACCGAGAGTCGACCGAAAGAGGAGCTACGAGATCACCGAATCACAACTTTAAACTGAACAAAAAAGCAGAGGATCAGAGAATTAACTGGTGATTACCAAGCGAGGCGAAGCGATCTCTGATGGCATGCCCCCACCTCTCCGCGGCCTCCTCGCTCTCCATCTCCACCGCCACCTCCCCTCTCTTCCTGTCCTCTGCACCTCCGCCGCAGCCCACCGGAGACGGCGGCCTCCCCGCGCCCGTCACGTCCCCCCTCGTAAAGGTCGCGAGTTTGAGAGCCCTGCCCTCCACCTGGAACCCGAGCACGTCGGACTCCAGCTCCAGCTTCCGCCTTCCACCGCTGTCGCGGCCGGCCGCGGTGGGGCGCCACGCCAGCTCGGCGCTGGAGAGCGTGGCCTCCGCCGCAGAGCCGTTGACCCGCACGGGCTCCACCAGGGCCTCCGCCCGGGGCTCCGGTGGGCCTCGCGCTTCGGCCTGCGGGTCGGCCATGGACTGCAACGAGACGAGACGAGACGGAGGAGCTTCAGCTGGGAAGTATCGATGTGGTTGGAGCGAGCGCGAGCTTGGGAGAAGAAGGCGACGTGGTGCGGCGTGTTATTGTGGTTTTTTCTCCGGTAGACCAAACTCACCCGCTCAAATAGTTGGCTAGCCTAAAATTTGGAAAATCTTTTGGGTTTATTCATGAGTTGCCAAAATTGACAAGAAAAACAAACTATAATGAGCAAATAGTTATTGGCATACCAAAAGAAATTGCCGACCATCTAAATAATAACCAAAACTGGTATGGTGAGATTTAATAGCTATCTGAACATACCCTATGCAGAGGGCCTTGTCTCTACTTCTCTACTCGTTTTTTATTTAATAATAATTTTTTAAAAGAATAAGGTTCCATCTCTCGTTCACCGTGCGTTTTGCTCGCAGCTTTTTTTTCAATCATCCGCACTTCTGTCCACGGCGCAACCCCACTCCCCCACCGGGTTTCCCCCTCCTACAATCTAAATGGCCGGCAAAACCCGGCTAGGCGAACACACCCACACTATCACGCCGCCTCCCAGATCATCCGTTCCGCCCCAGTCCCTCCCCGTCGCTGGTCTACCCTCCTCCACCCAGAGCCGCACCCCACCCCTTTTTTCTCCCTCCCTCCCGCGAGTGGTGTCTCTTTGCTTCGAGAGCGGGATTTGTTGATGTGGGTCGTGGAGACTACGAGCTCCGATGGGCCGTAGGCACTAAAGTGGGTGATGTGGATGACCCCCCAGCGTTGGGGAAGGGTGGGGTACCCATCCTGGTGGTTATCGTTGGCGTCAACCGCCAAGACACGGTCCAGCCTCACTTGGCCATCGGCGACAAAGTGAGGTCAATGCCTCTGTTTCCTTACATGGCCCCTTGGTGAATGTCACATCGTGACCAGTGTGACCTGCGGTGTAAGTTTCATGCATTTGTTGTTGCCTTGGGCACGTGTCCCCTGGCGAATTGTTCCTTGCAAGATAATTTCTCTTGCTGATTTGTTCTCCACACTTGTTGATTTGAGGGGACGAAATTGCTTGTAGATATCTTACATATCAATATCTACCTAGAATTTTGGTAGACCTTCCTAATTTATCAATGCAGTAAATTCATTATATCATACATACTTCAAGAAAAAAATGAGCTTGTTTTATGTGAAATTTAGTTTTTTAAGTTTCCATTGACCTTTCAGAAACTTTTGCACCTTTGAGATACTACTCCATTAATCAAGTATTCTGAATTAAGGTTGTTGATCACACTCATCTTGTTGAATTTCAAAAGATGAAAGGTGATGCTTTTCGTTTTCTTTGGATGTTTATTCAGTTCTTAAAATTATTCAGAGTTTTTGAAAACTTAGCATTATTAAACTCATTTTGTACATATTCAGATCCTAAATTCTTCCTCATGAAGATATGCATTGGTGCAAATTCCTATTTGTAGATGTCCATTCGTCATTTATTTTCTTCTATAAAACTCAACTATGTCTATGTAGAAGATTCAAAACAATAAGTTATCAAGTTGAACATTATTCACGGCGGTGATGATTTAGGGTGTTGTTCTTTTATACAAATGAGACCTTATATTGTATTTGGAGCATCTGAACAACACTTGTTGCTATAATTGAGCCTCTTAGGTAGCAATGGATGATTAATTGATGATTGGAGTGAGTACATTAGTAGCACCATAGATCATGAAAGACATCTCCATGGTACAGAGTAACTTAGCTTGCAGTTCAAATCAATTTATCAAAGGGGATAATTTGTAAAAACAAAATATGAAAGGTTGTAAATAAATTGTGAACACATATCAATCAAGATACTATATTGTTTTGTGAGCTTGGTTTAAGATTTATCAATTTAATCTACCCCATGGTACTGCCCATTTGATCGTGATATAATTCTATAGCAAAAAGGTAGGATATGTTTCATTAAATCATGTCATACAATTAGCATAGTTAATGTTGAACTGCTAGAATATTTACGCCATGTTGAACGCACGGGCAATTCCCTAGTGTATACCAAAATTTAGTCACTAGTCCTTGTATTCACTCTCGTGATCCCCATTATATCCTCCTGGTCACCAACATTTCAAATGTCAATACAATTTAAAATAAGCACTCTTGTTAAATTCTTTGTGCCTGGGTTTTTCTTTTATTCGACCTAAATTTTGCATCACTTGGTCCATAATAGCAATGTTAAAAGCTACTATTTATTCTATGCATGTTATATGGGAAGTGAAGTGAAGATGTCCAAGATTCCTTTAAATGTTGATCAAATCAGTAACAACAACCCCTAAAACAACATAAATTTGCTAAAACGCATGGACTGTTAGTACTAGCGCTTGTATATCTCTCTTCTTCCATCACATGTTCATGTCCTCCTCGCCAGCATTCGAAACAACCAACAATCGACAATAATGACAAATTAATAACAGCTAAACACACGACTAAGCAAAGGCCAATGCGCTCTAGGTGAGAGTAAGACGAGTTACACGGCGATAGTGCAATAAGAATAAATAAAGACATAAGTAAGCAAATGTTGGTTACGCACCGAGTAGGAGAAATTCTCTTCGCTAATGTTCAGTGTTGCCTAGTGTACAATGTTGTCTTGAGAGGCACCAAAGATATGGTGTAACACGTAGTGTTCATGTGATTTTATAATCAAAATACAATAATTATGTTTTAGTTAAAATACTATGACAGTATTTTAGCAATTATGCACTATATGTAAGATATATGGGTAAATATGTGTATGAATATGATGTGTATAGTATTGTACAATGTGCATAGGATTCATTTAATGTGGGATTTTTTGTAAGAGATGCATGTACATGTACATATTTGCACCAAGGTAGGAAGGTCAATGGATGCCTTGATTATTCTTCCTTCAGTAGGCTTCCATTCTGGTCGGAGAAATTGGGCTATTCTTATTGCCATTATCGCTCAGCTATAGTAGGCTTTTAATTCTTCAACTTATTCCTCCTTCGATTTGTCAAACTTGAGTAGTTATTTGAATTTTTATAGACTTACTTTGGCTTTGATAATTTTCTCCTTTCATGATAGTTAAGGGCTGGGCGGGAGTCTCCAGGTGAATTTAGCCATTTTCCCAACACGAAGTATACCAACTTAGAGCAACTCTAACCCATCCCAATAACTTAGTTCCCAAAAGCCATCCTGATAACTTAGTGTCCGTCCATTCTGAAACACCATATAAAAACTTTGTGCTCAAAAAGCTGTCTCAAAGCTTAAATCCAAAAAATCATGGCTATCGAGGTGGTCGATCCTAACACGTCCCCAAAATACATTCATTGTCGTCCCACCTGATGTATTAACAAGTTATAAAACCCTCCAAAGCGCAAGCTAAAAATCTCCTACCGATGTCGCCTCTGTCTTTGCAAACACGCTGCTTAGGGCTTAAGCGATGTTTGCATCCCTTATGTGTCTTATTGATGTCATTGAAGTCAGTATTGTAACCAAGTTGCGGGAGCCCAAAATCAAATTCCGGCAACTCGTTCGATTCCATTGAAGAATATTTTTGCCCATAATAAAAGATGAAGGTAACCTTGGACCATGGCTCACTAACGTCCAACCTCGTAGTCGAGAGTGACATGCAATCCCGGTGTCACTTGCACCGTCATCACCTCCAATGGCCTCTTTCTCCTCACCATCGCCATGGTCAGGTATGACGGTAGTGGGGCAACGTGTGTCAATCGGGGGCAGGGGTGGAGGGGAAGAAGGCACGGGTTTCGGGCAGGAGGCACAGAGTGACATCGGCTACCGAGGAAGATGGTGGCGGCAACGCGTGGCGATTGGAGGTGGGGAGGACATGCTAACACAACAAATACACTTCAATAGAAGGGACTTCACTAGCCCTATACATTTGTGGGAGTTTACTAGCCCTATACATTTGTGGCATTGCTAAGATAAGGCCAACTCCTGAAAAAAACTAACACCCTAAAGGAAGTCAACTAAAATATTATCATAGATTAATGAAATATTCATGTGTTGACACGGAGTAATTAAAGTCACTATAGTTTCCAGTTGCAAGGTGATAAACATCGATGTTTTCATTGTGTTTCTTCATTCTGGGAACCACCACACAAATTTGTCTTTCTTTTGCTTCTCTATGTATAAACTGAATTTAGATTTGCAATTTCATGTGAACGTAAACATATATTTTGTCAACATACACAATTTACTTTATTTTTGAAGAAAACCTTTTGACATTCTACTGTGAGATTGCACCCGAAGTGTGCCATAACCAAACATGCGCTTTGCTATGCCGTTTGTGTCATTAGGTTTTCATAACTTTTTACTCCCTCTATTTGAAAATATAAGGTGTATTAGTGTTTTGAAAAGTAAAATATTTTTAAGTTTGATCAAATTTGTGGAGAAATATATCAATATAAGCGATATCAAATCGTTATCATTAGATTTCATCATGAAATACATTTTCATATTTTATTTATTTAGTATTGTGGATGTCAATATTTTCTGCTTTGAACTTGGCCAAACTTAAAGAAATTTGACTTAAATAACTAATACACATTATATTTAGAACTGAGTGAGTATTTGGTTTGGCGAGTGGGGATATGATGAAATGTGTTTGCAATTTCTATAATGTGGTATTTTGGTGGGCCTTCCGTGGTGTGATTATGTGGTACTCCTTCCGTAAAGAAATATAAGAGCATTTAGATCATTAAAGTATTGATCTTAACACTCTTATATTTGTTTACAGAGGGAGAAATTCATACTTATGTATGAAACTTTTTACGTCGGTGGCCACATGTACTATATCGGTGCTATGATATCACATGTTGGCGCTTCTTTTTTATGTGGTAGAGTGTGCGCAGAATTGATATGTTTTATAGCCTGGTTGCTACTGATTAATTCCGGTTAAAATCACGAACCAAATTGAAAATTCAATACCTCAATCCAATGGGAGCACACTGAATTAAAATCACTGAATAAGAAAGCTCTTTTTTAAAAAATTGACCTGATCAAAATTGAGTGAGGCAATTTAAATTGGAAACCCTAATTAAGTGTGAGACTTTATAACAAGAGTCACATACCAAAGACCAGCGCCGGCCGCAGCCACGAGCCACACAACTGACGCGACCAAACGGTTTGTTGTATAATCACGTAGCCAGGGGTTTTTCACACAAAAGCTTTGACAAAGGATCTGATGCCCGCTCTAACGTTCTGACCAAAAATTCACCACGACAAAGACATTTGACTGCTTTTCCTGGAAAAAATCAGTAGGTGGTTGTCCTGCATTTTTTTAATTAAGAACTCTTGCAGGTGACCCGCAAAAAAGAACTCTTGCAGGTGAGCATGTTTTTTTGAAGCGCATGCAGTGAGCATGCCATGGTTTAGTGAGGTCATTCTGAGGAGCATAGCTTCGTGTCAGATTTGGCCTGAAGTAAATACCTGGCATGGTGTCACAGTACTATTATTATTACAAAAATCCTAAACATCGAACGTCATATTTTTAGACATAGCAATCAAACGCTTTTATGACAATTTATATTAACGTGGTGAAGATTTTGTTTGTAAACACCGTAATTTAAAAAAAAAACTAAGACCAATTTTTTTTTCAATTTTGTGGGGAGTCATATATGATACTCCTCACTATGAGTAGCCTTAGGGCCTGTTCTGAATCTCTCCAGCTTCTTAAAAACTTCGCAGATTCAGCTTCTCAACTAGCTTCTTGCTTCACTTGGTGCTGCAGAAACCGTTCGACAGTAGAGGAGCTTCTCGTAGCGTTGCATTTTTGCTCCAGTACGCTTGCAGCCCAGCGGTGGGACTGTAGGCCTGCTCGTCTCAGCTTGGGCCGGCTAGAAGCAGCCCATTGCGGGGGCAAAGTGTAGACGGCAGTACAGGCGGCGGTGAGGACGGGATCTGGCGGGAACTCGCTCTGGGTGGGGGGCGTGGGGGTGACCTCCTCCTTCCCATGGTGGCGCTGGTCCTCGCTGACGGTAGTACGGGCGGCGGTGAGGACGAGATCTGGCGGGGAATTCGTCGGGAAGGCCGGATCTGTACGCCTTCGAGAGGAATCGGCCGGCGACGGGGTGAGCCAGACGTGGCTGTAGGGCGGCGGCGCTGGGGGTTTGGAGAGGGAGAACACGGGGGGAGGGGAGATACGTCTGAGAGGAGTCAGCCTGTGCGTGTATCTGTCGAGCAAGGAGACGTGGGATCGAACCGTTTTTCTTAGCGATGGCAATCTGCACGTAAATAAATAGGAACTCCAGATTCTTAAAAACATGGAGCTAGGTAACGCTTGCTTCACAAATTTGCACTACCGGCCCAGTTTAGCTTCGTGAATCTGACTTCTAGAAGTTAAAGCGTTCGGGCTGGCTTCTCTGTGATAATTTGTGAAGTTAGGAGCTGGAGAGATTCAGAACAGGCCGTTAGGGCATGTACACTGCATAGCCTCAGGGTGATGCCTCGCATGTCATGTAGGATCAGATATGATGTAAAATAGGTTCGGATAGGGAAGCGGGTGCTTGGAGAAAAAAGTGTGGTCTGGGGTCAAAAGCTGAAAAGGTTAAAATGAAAAGTAGAGATGCATGTGTACTAAAGTCTTTATTTTCTATTTCTTAATAAGACCTACTAGTGGTAGGTTACATTGGAGAGAAAAAATAAATATAAATACCTCAAACTACTTTTTATTATAAGACATATGTATCCATATGCCATTATTGTACATGCCTTTAGTAAACTCATTCTGAGAGGCGTAGCTTCATGTCAGATTTGGCCTGAAGTAAATACCTGACATGGTGATGGTTACGTCTCGTAGCCCTGGTTCCAGGAAGCTATTTCCACAGTACTATTATTATTACGAAAATCCTAAAAATCAGACATCATATTTTTAAACATAGCAATCAAACACTTCTATGACACGTGATGAAAATTTTGTTCGCAAACACCGTAATTTTTTTAAAAAAAAGATAAACTAAGATGAATTTGCCATGTTTGTAATCTAAACTTATTATCCTCGACGAATACAAATTGTCATGAAATACCTTTTTTTGCAGGGAGTCATAAAAAAATTTCAATTTGCCATGTCTAGAAATCTCACGTCCGCTCGCTGGATATTCAGATCCTGTTATTATGCACCAAAGGTTGCGCCGACGCTAATTCACCGTAGCGTGCAAACGAGAGCGCGCGCGGCGTGTCATACTCGCCGTCGATGTACGTCGGCGTCCGGGCGTACGTCCGGGGTAGTTCTGCTCCACACGCTCTTGCCTAGCTACAAGCAACACGGAAGACGCTCCCGAAACTTGAACGGCACCTACAGAGAATTATTGTAGCGTGTACAACGACGTGACGTGAGGTGCCCAGCCCTAGCTTTTCCAATTTACATTATCGTGTTTCATACAATGCTCATCCACCAGATACATAGACAAGATGTATACAGTATACGTGAGGTATGTATAGCGTGTGATGCTTCAATCTTGGCCCTCGTATGAAGACCTCTCTGACGATTGTCCCTGCATTTGTTATCGTGAAATGGGGAGCCGCGCCAAAGATCAGACGCCGAGTCCGTCCAACAGCACTAGATACGTCTCAACTGAAAGAAAAAAAAACACTGAATATGGCTCGTGAGCCTCTCTTTTTTTTTTTTTTTTGAGGGAACCTCAATGGTTTTCTCTTGCGTACGTAAGAGCTGGAACCGAAAGGAACGGGGCGCTGCCGCTCCTCACACGTCATTTTCTCATCAGCCAACACGCTGCGCAACCAATCATCCTAATCGATCAGATCACACGCATACGAATAGCTTTGAATATAGATCCCTGAATGAACTCAGTCCGATGGTCGAGAGGTGGCGAATCCAATGGTTGTTTGAGTTCAATCTCCTCATTAAATCAGATCTACCATGTGACCATCTAGAAGTTTCAGTGATTATTATATTGAGCACGCCCCTTCTACTAGAGAATGTTTTTTTATCATACTATCTTCACAATGTTCTCTACTATACTAGACTATTCCATACATATTCTTGCTTCAATTGCTTTCTCTTTTGAAGTATGTTTTTGTCATTTATGATTGCTTTGTGGTTTTCTTGTTCAAGGTGAACGTTTTATGATCAACCACTATCAAAGCCTATATATTTCTACCCGCAAAAGAAGTCCATATATTTCTGCAGATAATTTCCCCCTCTCACACAATTCATGTGCAAAGCACATGCAACTTACTAGTATCTTACAACTCTCCAAGCTTTCTCCTGAGTCGGGAGTGTGGGGGCATGTCTATTATTTGGCCGTTGTTGCCCCTTCGAGATGGCCCACCCGCGTGCAAGGCAATGCATGTTTTGTTCTACCGACTTCGACCGCATGTGTCCTTCTGGTTGTGGTAGGGAGTGGTGAAGGGGATTTGGTGGGTGAGTTCACATATGACATTGTGCTGTGTGGCGATAGTTTATAGAGAGTTTCCTTCTGGAATTTGATTGCTGGTGCTCCACGTTGTTTTGATCTTCTTCGATGCTCCACGTTGGCTTCCTCGACCGCGGCGTCTGTTCATGTGGTTGCTCAGGGTAGTAAGATCTGTGGGCTACTATGTGCCTGGGCAGGGGAAACATTTTGGATTTGCATGGGCGGATATTTTATAGGCTTCTTGATATTGTAGTTTGGAATTATTGGTCAGTGTTGCGTTCTGCTTATTCAAAGTACAAATAAATGCATGTTATATATCTGGTCTGCCTCCCTAATGAGAGGGAGGATCAAGAGTTCTAAATTTGGCACCTCATAATAAATGTCTCCAAATGTGGCATCTCCACAAATTCTTCAATAATGAAAATCTTCCCTGGGTCAAACTCATTTGGAATACATACTATGTGGGTAGAATTTAACAGACAGACCAGTAGGATCCTTCTGGTGACAAAATATTGTCAAATTAATTCCTGAGTATAAGAAGATGGCCAAAGCAACCATAGAGAGAGGAGATACTATTTTGTTGTGGGAGCATAATTGGGGTTCTAGTTCTATTAGATATATGTATCTTGAGTTGTATTCTTTCACTCTTGATAAGCACATCTTTATTAGAAACTAGAGATATACCCGCGTGTTGCAGCGGGAATTGCATGCAGTGATTTCTGTGAGATTTGATTGTACGAAACTTTAGTATTATGATTAGTAATATGAGAATTGAAACTCAAGCATATATGATTTAATGTATATTATTCTTTTATAGTTGTAAAAATATATTTAATATAAGTAACATGCATGATGAATTTTAAGGTGGGTCTTTTCCCATGCGTAGTGATGTAGTGGGTTGGCATACTTGCATGTCGAGAGAATTAAATTTAGTGGAGCATGCATGCTGACATGATGAGTTGACATAATTGCATGTCAAGATAATTGAGTTAGTGGGGATCAATTATTTTGGTATATATATAGAATTTCGTCGCTTCCCAGGACCCTTCTGCCCACTTTCACACTCCTTTGTTTGCACAAGCCTTTGAGCAATTTTAGGCCCTTCGGAACTCTGTGCAAGATATTCAACTATATGAAGCTCGTGATAAATGGAAATATACATGGAATAGCCCCTCCTTCTCATCTATAAAGATGTATAATTGCTACTCAAAAGGAGAGGTTCTTGCACCAAATTCAATAATGAGTTGGAAGAATGCCTCTATGCTCATATGCAAGATTTTTTTCTGGTTGCTTTTGCATGACAGAGTAAACACTAGAAATTTGCTCCACGGATTTTTTTCTTTCTACCTTCCTATAATTGTGAACTATGTAACACTTGTTCTAAGGAAACTGCTCTCCACCTATTTTGGAACTGTTCTTTTGCTAGGGAGTGCTCGGATAGTGTCATTATCAAAAGAGATAGAGGCATTTCTTGATGGATGAGATTTTACTGCTACTGCAAAAGCTGCCCCCCCCCAAATTGCGTTGGGAATCACCATCACGGGATGCTGAAACATATGGATGCAAATAAATTCTAAGATCTTCAAGGCCATGGAACTTTATATCCTCTCTTTGAAAAGGCATCTTCGTGCTAACCTCTCACTTCTCAAGCACAGAATTAAAAGAAAGTATGAAGATACTCTTCTTACTTGGATTGATCAGCGTCTATCCTAAGCAGTTATGAACATGCTGAATTTCCCAAGAGTTGGTGTGGGTTAGACTGTGAGTTTGAATGGAGTCTGGCTGTTCTTTTGGAAATATTTGTTTCTTTTTTAGTTATATATATAAATACCGTAGAACGATTGTTCTATGGTTTCTGATTTAGAAAAAAAAGTATTATGTGATTTTTAGAAGTATAATATGTTCTTAGATTATCAACTCCACGAATGCGTAATGATAGATAAATTATCAAGGAACATCCTCAGTAACGGTTGTTACGAGATTTCAAGCTCTGGTTTTTTTTCATAGTATGATCCAACCATCCTGATGTTGAAACTGGAGATTATATTTGGACAAAACCTTTTTTCCGCACATCAAAGAAAAAAATGCATGCACGAGAATCATTTACATGTGACCTTACGTGGAACTTCTAGTCCTGCTCTTCACTTGTATGAATTACTTGCCAGAAAAAGGGAGTCAGTTGTAGAATTATTGTGAACAATTGTAATCAAAGCACACTTCCCATTCCATCTTATTTATCACATATCCAGTCCATGTCAATTATCAAATACTTGCATATACATAATCGTTTTCATAAATCTCCTAAGTATGCATGCATGAGTTGGAATTAGAACATGTAATACATTTTTACTACCTCCTCCTAAGTTACTGCAATAGGCCTTAACATTGCCCTAAAGGATGGCTGGTTGCAATTAGGTTCATTTATCTTCTTTCTTTTGTTCTATTTTGTGTGCAATAGGTAAATTAAGTACATTTGTACCACAAAGATAATTGCATGTTAAGCACTAGAGAAATTACTTGGAAAGGGAAGCACTGATGATTATATAAAGGCAAGGAAGTGCTTGGTGCGTCAGCAAGAATGGCTTAACCAAGGATCATGTTTGTGTTGATTGAAGAAGATGGTTGTAATAAATCCATAGACTCCTGAAGAGAAGAAATTTTTACATAATACACTTTGGTAAGGATTTGTCTAAATTTTCTAATTATCTTCAGCACAAGACAAAATACTATTGTGTTGAGCTCTATTACAAAATATAAGTCAGATACTTCCCGAAGAAGTTAGGAACTTCTGGTCTTTGGCACTAATTTTAACCTACCAGCAACCACTTTGGGGAAAATCTAGAAAGAAATGTAATTCTGGGGGAAAGGATGTCACTCTTCATATGCTTTGAGTGGACTTCCAAACAATATGAAGAAAATTTATGCAATGTATATAATATGTACTTCTCATAGGTCTTATATGTTGACTTGCCGCCACAAGATCTATGGATAAGGATTGTGTTACTGTATCCTTAGCAAAGTTTATTTTAGCTAAGCTTGTAAGGGGTGGAATGCTAAATATGAGGCTGCTCAGAATAAAACTAAGCAAAGCCTGGTTGCTAAGTATGATATGCTAGACATTACCTCTGAGAGTGCTCCTCTCCCCCCTAACTCTAAAGCGCATATGGAAGATATAACAAATAAGTTGTTGAATATTTGGAGATCAAATCCAGGCAGAGATCTAGGGATAGATATATTTAGAGGGGGGATACTACTTACTTCCATGCCTTGGCTAATCAGAGGAGAAGGAAGAAATAGACTCCCCTGCTCATTGGCCCTGATGGACACATGGAGGAAACCAAGGACATCATTCATGTGGTTGTTGACTATTACAAAAAAACTATTTAGCAAGGAAGATACTTTGGATATCTTTATGGATAATGGCTTTTGGGAGGAGCCTAAGAAAGTATCTCCTGGGCATGATCTCAAACTAGAAGTTGATATTAAAGAGGAAGATGTTAAAGTTGTTGTGTTTGGTTCTTATGCTGAGGGAGCACCAGGCCCTGATGGCTTCCCTTTCCTCTTCTACCAGCATTTTTCGCTCCTAGTTGAAGATGACCTCATGCTATTGGCTGATACTTGGAATAGCGATGATCTAAATCTTTTTAGATTAAACTTCTCTCTCCTAAATCTTACTCCTAAGGAGGTTGATGCTAATATCATCCAAAAGTTTAGGCCTATTGCTTTAACTAATTGTGGTTTTTTTGCCAAGTGTCTTACTAACCAACTGGGGGAGGTTTGTAATGACCTTATATCTCAGAACCAAACTTCTTTCATCAAGGGGAGGTGTGTATTCACAGCACATGAGATTATTCATGATGTTGTGATCAACAAGAATGAGGGTTTTGTTTCTAAGCATGACTATGAGAAAGCGTATGATAGAGTCAGTAAAAAGTTCCTCCTCAAGATGATGTATCATAGAGGCTTTAACCCTAAGTGGATGAAGAAGGTTGAATCCTTTCTCCACAAAGGTTTTGTAGGGGTCAGAATTAATGATGTGAATAGACATTTATTTGATACCTCCAAAGGCATGAGGCAAGGGGACCCTAGTTCTCCTTTGCTCTTTAACCTAGCTGCAGATGTTTTTTAGCAAGATGCTTAATAAAGCTGCTAAATTGGTTTAATTTCAGGTATGATGAAAGGTGTTTTCCCTTTTGGTGTGGTTAGTCTGCAATATGTAGATGATACCTTACTCTTCCTGTATAATAACCTAGATTCTGCCAAAAACTTAAAGTGGATCTTGTCCTGGTTTGAGCGGATGTTTGGTATGAGAATTAATTTTCATAAATGTGATTTGGTAGCTATAAATGTTGATGAGGAGAAATCCTACCATGTGGCACAGAGTTTATATTGCGGCATCAGATCTTTTCCTCTCAAATACTTAGGTTTCCCTCTTCATCACTCCAAGCTTAGAAAAGAGGATCTTCAACCTGTAGTGGACAAGATTCTCAAAAGAGCATCTGGGTGGAGGGGGAGGTTAGTTGGGTATGATAGTAAGTTGATCCTAGTTCGGTCTTGTTTAGCTAGAATCCCCTCTTACTTAATGGGTATGATCAAAGTCCCTAAGTGGACTGTCAAACTGATTAACTCTCAAATGGCTCGCTGCATTGGGATAACTATGAAGGGCATCACAAGTATCACCTTGCTCCTTGGGATTTGGTCACCCAGAAAAAGGAGTTTGGCGGATTAGGCATCACTAATATTGCTGACATGAATCTCAACCTCCTAGCTTCTTGGATTAACAAGTACTAGATAGGGGATGGGAAGATTTGGAAGCAGATCATTGATGCCAAGTATAATACCAATAGACCTGATATCTTCTCCTGTCAGGATACCAACTCTTCTCCTTTATGGAAAGGAGTGATGTGGGCTTCTAAGGTTGGATTTCAGTGGATAGTTGAGAATGGGAGGAGAGTTAAATTACGAGAAGCTCATTGGTTTGGTAATTGTAGCTTAGCCTCCCAATTCTGGGATCTGTATATCATTGCTAATGAACATAATGTTACTATTGTTGAGGTTTGGGATGGTTGTAACCTGAAGATTACTTTCAGGAGATGTGTAGATAATAGGCTTGTGTTTCTTTGATTTGATCTAGTTAGTATTGCTCAATCCATTTCATTTGAGAATGAGGATTATGCAATTATCTGAAAGATGGAGTCTAATGGGTTGTATTCTGTCAAGTCTATGTATGCTTTTGTCAATTTCGAAGGTATCAAACCTATGCATGTACATGATATCTGGAAATTAAAGTTCCTCCTAAGATTCATATCTTCATGTGGTTGCTATCTCATAACAAATGTTAACTGGAGACAACCTGAGCAAAAGACAACATCTGGATGATGCTCCATGCTTATTTTGTAGTGAGTCTGAATCCTGTCATCATTTATTCTTTGGCTATGTGGTTGCTACTGAGGTTTGGCATGTGGTTAGACTCCTCACAGGGTGTGATGCCTCATGCCAACCTGGACAGTTTGGCTCGCTTGTGGGGTTGCAACAAACGGAACCAAGCCAGTAACTTGGTTAGCTCTGCTACCCTCTGGGCTATCTGGAGGAGTAGAAATGATATTTGCTTTAACAATGACTCCCGGCGTGGGTTGCAGGTGGTGCTCAAGAAGGTGGCGGTGGCTTTGCTCCAGTAGAAGATCTTGTGCACGAACGACACAAGAGGGTGCGTGGAAGTGATCACTTCTCTTTGGGCTGCTGAAAGAAGGCTTGCCACGCTACTATGGCTAGAACCATGCTGAAGTAGCAGGAGACGCTACTGCAGTATGCATTGAAGATCATTCAGGGCTTAGGTGGAGCAGCGGATGGGCTAGGCACCCTGGGTGTTCGTGTGCCTTGGTAGCTGCATATCTCCACAGTCCTCTTATTTTGAGGTAATATCAACGGTAATCATAGAACTTGCGCTCAATGTTCAGTTTGGTGCTAGAACTTTGAAAATACGGAGTTGCAATCACTTAACTTGACTCTAGCGTGCACATACGATCACAAAATACATTTTAGACGTATCCATACATATGGGCCCACCTGTCGGGGGCTGATGGCGCTAGTCGACGTATCTTTGCACAAAACACCCTTATATATTTTTATTCTCAGAAAAAAGAGACCACCACAACGCTTTTTTGCACTAAACACACTCGCATTTTTTATTTGCAACGCCTAAAAAATGGGACGCCAAGTATCGAACACACGGCCTGCAAAAATTAACGCCTAAAAACGAGACGACAAATATCAAACACACGAGCCAGCCAAGCCAATCCACCCATCAAGTTATCTTGTATACGCCCCTCCCCGCTTCGCGCCGCTAGCCACTCCGGCCGCGGCGCCCACATCTCCGCCCTAGCGCCTAGCGGCATGGGCACCCCGCGCTCCCCGCGCTCTGGATCCAGCTGTGGGTCGACCGACGGAGGGGGGGGGGGGGAACGGGCCCCTTCCCCTGGTCCGTCCGCTGCCCCCCCCCCCCCCCCCCCCCCCCCCCCCCCCCCCCCCCCCCCCCCCCCCCCCCCCCCCGCCCCAGATCCGCCTTTCCCGTCGCGGCTGCTGCTCCGTGGTGAGTGCTCAAGTTGGTCTATGGCCACGGCTGGCCTGGCGGATATCCATAATAATAGTTGTTGGGGTCGTACTGTGATGCAGCAGCTATCGCCTGCTGAGCTGCAGCGTGGCGAGGAGCGGCCTCCTCTCTCCTCTCGTACTCATCTGCCTCCTCTCTGGTAATAGTATATCCTCCTCTTGTCTGATAATCAAAGAAAGTAGGAGCAGGGAGAGTAATACGGACAACACGACGTCTGTCAAAGATTAGTCAATACTGGAGAGGTGATTCGTTCCTCTCGACAAACTGATGGTGAACATAACATTAAAATCTAGATAGGCAGGAGGTAATTCAATATCATCTTCGCGCACATCTATACCAAGAAAATTAGCTACGCGGGTTGCATAAATTCCACCAAAGAAATCTCCATTATGTCTATTAAGATGCAACCTACGTGCAACAATGGCTCCCAAATTATATGATTTGTCTCCTAACACAGCACTCCTAAGAATACTGAGGTCAGGGACACACACGTGACATGCTTCATCTTTACCATTTATGCATCTGCCTATGAAGAGAGAGAAATAATGTATGGCAGGAAAGTGAATGCTCCCTATGGTAGCTTGTGTGATATCTCTAGATTCCCCCACAGTTATATCAGCAAGAAAATCTCTAAATTCAGATTTGCGAGGATCCCTTATACTACCCCATTGTGGAAGTTTGCATGCAGTGGTAAAATCCTCTAAGTCCATGGTATAAGATTTATCATAAAGATCAAACAGGACAGTTGGAGAATTACATGAGGTGGAAAATTCAAACCTCCTCACAAAGGAGCTAGTGAGTTCATGATACTGACTGCACTTCTCTTCCTCGAAGCTCACGAGATCAGCGTTACACAAATATGCGTTGAATTCCTCTTTTATTCCCGCTTGATCCATAAAATTTTCAGAAGGCCACTCACAAGGACGCACTGGAGCATCTCTTGGTGGCTCTTCGTCAGCATCACGCATTGCAAGCCTGGGTCCTTGCTTCTTTGAAGAACCACCTTGGAACATTTTCCTAAGCATTTTTCTTCCTCTGAAAAATTCTGAATTTTTTTGGTAACTTCAAAATAAAGGTAAACCAAACTCAATAATATTGATAGCAACTACACCTACAAGTTCCTAGGGCCTATATCATGCATCAAAACTACTTGGAACCATATAAATTTGACATGCAAGCTCAAGAACAGGGTCACCTAAGCAGCAAAAATTTGCAATGAATAAAGCACTAGAACAAAAACTAATTGGACCAATGGAGGAGTCACATACCAAGGAACAATCTCCCCAAGCAGTTTTGTGAGAGGTGCTTTGAGCAAGGAGATCGAAAATGGCAGCAAGATGAGCTAGAACTCGTGCTTGAGCTGGATATTCGTGTTTTGGGGAGGAAGATGAAGTGTGTGGGTGCAGGAATAAGTGGAGGAGGGCCACCGTGGGACCATGAGGCAGGGGGCGCGCCCTAGAGGGGTGGGCGCACCCTCCACCCTCATGGGCAAGTGGTTGCCCCCCTGGTGTGTTCTCAGTTCCATAAATCCTCAAATATTCTAGAAAAAATCATATTTAATTTTCAGGGCATTTGGAGAACTTTTATTTTCGAGGTATTTTTATATTGCACGGATAATCAGATAACAGACAGAAAAATAGTTATTTTATTTTATTTAATATAAATAACAGAAAGTAAAAGTGGGGTACAGAAGGTTGTGCCTTCTAGTTTCATCCATCTCATGGTCATCAAAAGGAATCCACTAACAAGGTTGATCAAGTCTTGTTAACAAACTCATTCCGAATAACATGGAACCGGAGAAATTTTGAATAACACTATGTTACCTCAACGGGGATATGCACATCCCCAATAATAAGAATATCATATTTATTCTTGACAGTAGGAAGGGGAAATTCAAAACCTCCAAATATAATTGATGGAATTTTTCCAATAGAGTTGATACTATGAACTTGGGGTTGTTTCCTCGGAAAGTGTACCGTATGTTCATTACCATTAACATGAAAAGTGACATTGCCTTTAGTGCAATCAATAACAACCCCTGCAGTATTCAAAAAGGGTCTTCCAAGAATAATAGACATACTATCGTCCTCGGGAATATCAAGGATAACAAAGTCTGTTAAAATAGTAACATTTGCAACTACAACAGGCACATCCTCACAAATACCGACAGGTATAGCAGTTGATTTATCAGCCATTTGCAAAGATATTTCAGTAGGTGTCAACTTATTCAAATCAAGTCTACGATATAAAGAGAGAGGCATAACACTAACACCGGCTCCAAGATCACATAAAGCAGTTTTAACATAGTTTCTTTTAATGGAGCATGGTATAGTGGGTACTCCTGAATCTCCAAGTTTCTTTGGTATTACACCCTTAAAAGTATAATTAGCAAGCATGGTGGAAATTTCAGCTTCCGGTATCTTTCTTTTATTTGTAATAATATCTTTCATATACTTAGCATAAGGATTGATTTTGAGCATATCAGTTAATCGCATACGTAAAAAGATAGGTCTAATCATTTCAGCAAAGCACTCAAAATCCTCATCATCCTTTTTCTTGGATGGTTTAGGAGGAAAAGGCATGGGTTTCTAAACCCAAGGCTCTCTTTCTTTACCATGTTTCCTAGCAACAAAATCTTTCTTATCATAACGTTGATTCTTTGATTGTGGGTTATCAAGATCAACAACAGGTTCAATTTCTACGTCATTATCATTACTAGGTTGAGCATCATCATGAACATTATCATTAGTTTCAGGTTCATTACCAGATTGTGTTTCAGCATCAGAAATAGAAATATCATTTGGATTCTCAGGTGTTTCAACAATAGGATCACTAGAAGCATGCAAAGTCCTATCATTTTTCTTTTTCTTCTTTTTAGAAGAACTAGGTGCATCTAAATTATTTCTCTGAGAATCTTGCTCAATTCTCTTAGGATGGCCTTCAGGATACAAAGGTTCCTGAGTCATTCTACCACCTCTAGTCATAACTCTAACAGCATTAGCATTATCTTTACTATTCAATTCATTGAGCAAATCATTTTGAGCTTTAAGTACTTGTTCTACTTGAGTGGTAACCATAGAGGCATGTTTACTAATAAGTTTAAGTTCACTTTTAACATTAGCCATATAATCACCCAAGTGTCCAAGCATATTTGAATTGTATTTTAATTGTCTACCAAAATAAGCATTAAAATCTTCTTGCTTAGCCATAAATTTATAAAACTCATCTAAGCATGGGCTAGCAAATTTAGTAAATGGGATTACAGCTTTATCATATCTATAGAGAGAATATACCTTTACTACCTGTGTCGGGTTATCAAGACCATGAGTTTCTTTGATAGGTAAAGGATTTGGATTATATGTTTCTTCAATAGGCGGTAAATTAAGACCATGTATTTCTTCAATAGGAGGTAAATTCTTAACATCTTCAGCTTTAATACATTTTTCTTTCATAGATTTCTTTGCCTCTTGCATATCTTCAGGATTGAGAAATAGAATACCCCTCTTCTTCGGAGTTGGTTTAGGAATAGGTTCAGGAATTGGCTCCGGAGGTGTCCAATTATTTTCATTTGTCAACATATTATTCAATAGAATTTCAGCTTCATCCGGTGTTCTTTCCCTGAAAACAGAACCAACACAACTATCCAGGTAATCTCTGGAGGCATCGGTTAGTCCATTATAAAAGATATCAAGTATTTCATTTTTCTTAAGAGGATGATCAGGCAATGCATTAAGTAATTGGAGAAGCCTCCCCCAAGCTTGTGGGAGACTCTCTTCTTCAATTTGCACAAAATTATATATATCCCTTAAAGCAGCTTGTTTCTTATGAGCAGGGAAATATTTAGCAGAGAAGTAATAAATCATATCCTGGGGACTACGCACACAACCCAGACCAAGAGAATTAAACCATATCTTAGCATCACCCTTTAATGAGAACGGAAATATTTTAAGGATATAAAAGTAGCAAGTTCTCTCATCTTTAGTAAATAGGGTAGCTATATCATTTAATTTAGTAAGATGTGCCACAACAGTTTCAGATTCATAACCATGAAAAGGATCAGATTCAACCAAAGTAATTATATCAGGATCAACAGAGAATTCATAATCCTTATCAGTAACAAAGATAGGTGAAGTATCCAAAGCAGGGTCAGGTTTCATTCTATCATTTAGGGATTGCTTACTCCATTTAGCTAATAATCTTTTAAGTTCAGTTCTATTTTTGCAAGCTAGAATGGCTAAAGAAGCATCTTGATCAAATACATAACCCTTAGGAATAGCAAGTGGTTCTTCATCATCACTTTCATCAGTATCATCAGATTCAATATTTTCAATTTCTCTAGCCCTAGCAAGTTGTTCATCAAGAAAATCACTAAGTGCCATAGTAGTATCAGGCATAGAGGTAGTTTCATCATAAGTATCATGCATAGCAGAAGTGGCATCATCAATAACATGCGACATATCAGAACAAATAGCAGAAGCAGGTGTAGGTGTCGCAAACTTACTCATAACAGAAGGTGAATCAAGTGCAGAGCTAGAAGGCAGTTCCTTACCTCCCCTCGTAGTTGAGGGATAAATCTTGGTTTTTGGATCTCTCAAATTCTTCATAATGATAAGCAGATATATATCCCAAGTGACTCAAAGAATAGAGCTATGCTCCCCGGCAACGGCGCCAGAAAATAGTCTTGATAACCCACAAGTATAGGGGATCGCAACAGTTTTCGAGGATAGAGTATTCAACCCAAATTTATTGATTCGACACAAGGGGAGCCAAAGAATATTCTCAAGTATTAGCAGATGAGTTGTCAATTCAACCACACCTAGAAACTTAATATCTGCTGCAAAGTGTTTAGTAGTAAAGTAATATGATAGTGGTGATAACGGTAGCAAAAGGTAACAGTAGTAAAAGCAATGTTTTTGGTATTTTGTAGTGATGATAGCAATAGCAACGGAAAAGTAAATAAGCGAAGCACAATATATGGAAAGCTCGTACGCAATGGGTCGGTGATGGAGAATTATGTCGGATGCGGTTCATCATGTAACAGTCATAACCTAGGGTGACACAGAACTAGCTCCAGTTCATTGATATAATGTAGGCATGTGTTCCGAACATAGTCATACGTGCTTATGGAAAAGAACTTGCATGACATCTTTTGTCCTACCCTCCCGTGGTAGCGGGGTCCTTACGGAAACTAAGGGATATTAAGGCCTCCTTTTAATAGAGAACCGAAACAAAGCATTAACACATAGTGAATACATGAACTCCTCAAACTACGGTCATCACCGGTAAGTATCCCGATTATTGTCACTTCGGGGTTAACGGATCATAACACATAATAGGTGACTATAGACTTGCAAGATAGGATCAAGAACACTCATATATTGATGAAAACATAATAGGTTCAGATCTGAAATCATGGCACTCGGGCCCTAGTGACAAGCATTAAGCATAGAAAAGTCATAGCAACATCAATCTCAGAACATAGTGGACACTAGGGATCAAACCCTAATAAAACTAACTCGATTACATGATAGATCCCATCCCACCCATCACCGTCCAGCAAGCCTACGATGGAATTACTCACGCACGGCGGTGAGCATCATGAAATTGGTGATGGAGGATGGTTGATGATGACGATGGTGACGGATTCCCCTCTCCGGAGCCCCGAACGGACTCCAGATTAGCCCTCCTGAGAGGTTTTAGGGCTTGGCGGCGGCTCTGTATCGTAAAACGCGATGGTTTCTTCTCTCTGGTTTTTTTCTCATCGAAACTCAATATATGGAGGTGGAGTTGGAGTCGGAGAGGCAACAGGGGGCCCACGAGGTAGGGGGCGCGCCCCCCACCCTCGTGGCAAGGTGGTGGGCCCCCTGGCCTTCATCTTTGGCAAGTATTTTTCTTATTTTCTGAAAAGTGTCTTCGGGAAGTTTCAGGTCATTCCGAGAACGTTTGCTCGTGCACATAAATAACACCATGGTAGTTCTACTGAAAACAGCGTCAGTCCGTGTTAGTTCCATTCAAATCATGCAAGTTAGAGTCCAAAACAAGGGCAAAAGTATTTGGAAAAGTAGATACGTTGGAGACGTATCAAGGCCCCGGACATGTTCAAATGGAAGCTTTGCAGCTCGGGCAATTACTCGGCAAGTTCGGTGTACAACTCATAGTTCGATGGAAACCAGTCATGCAGTTTCAAAGCTATCATCTGGAAGATTTGGGCTCCGGGAAAAGTGAAAATGTTCCTTTGGTTTTTGCACCTAGACAGACTCTGGTGCAACGACCATCTTCAGAGGAGAGGATGGCCAAACGGCTTTTTTGCCCCATGTGCATGCGCAACCTGGAGATCTCGCTACATTTGATCTGGGAATGCCCAATGGCGATGCAGGCCTAGAACACCGCGGGCCTCTTGGACGGGGTGCAACTCATTGAACCAGCAGGTGTGGAGCAGGGCTACAACGACGACGGACAAGGTTCAAAAGATAGTGGCTGTCGTAGCCCCAGAACACAGGAAGGGCACGAAGACTATGATCGCCCTCATCTCCTGGCACATCTGGCTGGAAAGAAATGCCTGCGTTTTCAGGAAGAAATAGGCAGACGCTAGGCACATCATCAAAGCATGCAAGAGTGACATGAAGCAGTGGCGACTCGCCGGCGCAAGATGCATCCAGCAGCCCTTTGGGGACATGACATGAGATATCTCCCTGTGCGTTTTTATCTTAGTTTTCCAAATGGTCGGATCTTTGGGGGCCCGAAGAAAGATGTATTGTCTCTCCATTCCATGATCGCTTGATCAACTTTTTGTAACTTCTCTCCCTGCTAAATGAAATGAAAACAGCTATGCTGGGCACTTCAAAAAACAAGTATAAATGTACTGAGGCCGTCAGGTCTCCAAACCAATACAACACACGAGTACAGACCTACCCACTACCACATCCACCTGTATACAACTTTAAAAGGGATAAATTTTTTTAGATTCCAAAAAGGAATAACTAGTCTTAATCTCATGTGGAGTTGAAAGCCCATTTTGCATCTATTTCTTTTGTAGAAATTACGTAAAGATAACCTTTAAATATTCATGCTATAAATATTTACATGCAAACGAAATAACCTACTTTAAAAATTGTTCATGTATTATTTTAAAATACTCATATATTTAAAATAATATTTATAAATTATTAAAATGTTTTTATAACTAAAAATATTCAAAACTAAAAATTTAAAATGTTTCTATGAATACTCAATCGTTTCTAAGATATAAATTATATAATTTCTTCAATACAAGCCATGAGTAAAAATAATGCAGACATTAATATTCATTAAAATTTAGTAAATGTTTGTATTCATCATTTTTTTATAATTTAAATATAAACCATGAGTGTATAATTTTGTATAGATTTATTAATTAATTAGGTTTATATTTATATGTTTTTATTTACTAATGATCTTTGTATGTACACTATTTTTTAACACACAAGTATGTGAACACAATTTTATTACTTACGTTTCAGAAATATCTTTAAAAAGTTTACTTACGTTTTACTTATTAGTTTTTATATAATACAAAAGTTTAAATTTACTAATCATCGTCAGTATTTATATTATTTATAACACACAATTTGGACATAACTATTTTACTTACATTTGCAAATATTTTTTAAAAAACTGGCGTGTGCAAACTGGGCCGCAGTATCTGCAGCCCATTTAAACTTGACATGCATTACTGTTCATACATCTAAATTTGTTATACGTGGCTCTCCCCTCTCGTTAGGGTTTCTCTCCCCTCAGCGGCGATTGGATCACCCGGTAGGGTTCCGGCTACCCTCCCCCCGTCTCCGCCGTAAGGCTGTGCTCGGACTGAACACGACGCACTCCTGCAGTGCGGCCCGGTCTTGGTACACGCTCCTGTAGCCTAGGGGCAGGCTAGGGTTTTGGCGACAACACCCGATCAAAGTTTCTCGGGTTAGGGCAACCATGGCGGAATCGGCTGCGAGTTCAAAGGCGAAGGACTTGGAGGCGCTCATGAGCGAGCTTGGACTCCATGAGGAGGACATGGACGATGTGGTAGTGGATCAGGAGGATCCGCTGCCGCCAGAGACGACTAGCTGGATGGCCATAGTGCGCGTCCATACGGAGAAGAAGTACAACCAGTATGGCTTCTACAAGACAATGAGAGCCGCTTGGGACCTCGCGCAGCAAGTTCGGATTCGGCCCTTGGAGGAAAATTTGTATACAGTGCAATTTCCATGCCTTGGTGATTAGGAGAGGGCGATGCTAGAGGGGCCTTGGAACTACAAGGGCAACGCGGTGATTATGGCTGAATACGATGGTTTCAAAAAACCCTCGTGTAACGCCCCGGATATAACTTTCCCAATTTGTACTCCAACTCTTGCCATTACCGGCGTTAAGTTATATTTATTTCTCGGGTTCGGGTCTTTGTCTCCGTGTGTTGTTGTCTTTGTCATGCATCTCATATCATGTCATCATGTGCATTGCATTTGCATACGTGTTCATCTCATGCATTCGAGCATTTTCCCCGTTGTCCGTTTTGCATTCCGGCGCTTCGTTCTCCTCCGGAGGTCATTTCTAGCTTTCTTTCGTGTGTGGGGATTAAACATTTCCGGATTGGACCGAGACTTGCCAAGCGGCCTTGGTTTACTACCGGTAGACCGCCTGTCAAGTTTCGTATCATTTGGACTTCGTTTGATACTCCAACGGTTAACCAGGGACCGAAAAGGCCTCGTGTGTGTTGCAGCCCAACACCCCTCCAATTTGGCCCAAAACCCACCAAACTCTGCTCCATGTCCTAGAGCGTTCGATCACGATCGCGTGGCCGAAAACCGCACCTCATTTGGACTCTCCTAGCCCCTCCTACCTATATATATGTGATCCCCTCCGAAACATTCGCGGTACAAGCCCTAGTCCTCTTCCACCTCGCGCCCGGACGTTTCTTCCACCGACGGACACGTCCGCCCTCCACCTCGCTCCGGCCAGTGGCGTCGCGCCACGTCATCCCCGCCGCCGCTCCAAGCCAATAGGCGCCCGCCACCTCACCCGACAGCTCTCTCTCTCTCCGCGCGGCCCGCGGGGCCCATATCCGGCCCGCGCGGGCCCGGTCGCTGCCGCCGCCCGAGGCTCCCGCCTCCCCGCGCCTGCTCCCCCGCGCCGCCGCCTGGGCGCCCGAGCCGCCTCCCCGCCAGCGCGCCCCCGCCCCGCCGCTGCCGCTTCGCCGCCGCCCGCCGTAGCTCGCCGCGCCGCCCGCCGTTGCCGTCCGCCGCCCGGTCACCGCCATCGCCGCCACCGGCCGCGCCGGCCTCTCCGTCGCCCGGATCCGCCCCGACCGCGGCCTCCCTTCGGCCGCCGCCCGTCTTCCTCCGGCCAAGGCGCCATTTCCGGCGAGGAGCTACAGTGCAGATCCGGCCGCGCCTCGGGTTGCGTGCCCGGAACCCTAGATCTGATCCGGGGTAGTTTTTTTACTAAGTCCCAGATTTTTTTACTTCTCATGCTCATGTTCGCGGCTCCATAACTTTGCATCCATAGCTCCGATTCGGGCATATAGTATATCAAAATGTTCATCTCAGAGAGTACATCATTTCATTCCATTGCATCATTTTCATTTGAGTTCATCTTGATGCCCGAAATGCTGTTAGAAGGAGGCTTCGTGAGTTAATTGTCAGATCTGCTAGTTCATCTTAGACTTTTGTCATTTTTGCCATGATTATTGTGTGCATGCTATGCCTGTGAGTCTTTCATATGTTTTGTTAAGGATTTTTTCTTCTTTCCAGAGGTGCAACGCATGTATTTTTAGGATGTGTGTGGTGACTTGTGCAAGCTTGCAAAGTGGGGCACCCGGTAAATCTGTTTTCAGGGACTTAGTAGTTTTCACTGTCTGGGATTATTTAGTTCATGATGCCATATATTCATGCTATTTCCTAGTGATCCGTGCCTCTTTTGAGGATGATCAGTAAAGGAGTTTTGTTAATCTTGTTATGCTCTATTCATCCATGTCTTTGTTTGCAATTATGGAGCACCCTAGCTTGAGTCAATCAAGCTCTACTTTTGCTTCATTGTGAATCTGGGCAGATCGTCAACTTGTTTGCGATTTTGCCGATGTTATTGTAGTTGATCCGTGCATGCTATGCCATTGTTCTTGCCATGTCTAGCTTGAATTTTATGCCTTCTTAATGGATGTATGCTTGCCTTGCCATGACTTACACCGTGGTGAGTGCATCGAGCTCGTTTACGTGCCTTCGTGAGTTATATTTCAGCATGTCTCAGTTTTCACTAAGTCTGAAAACTGATTGTGTTTTAGCTATGTTCGTGTGCCCGTTAGTATATTTTGTGATCCTTTTTGCCCCAGGTCACTTAGGGACTTTTGTTAATCTTGTTGGGTAGCCCCATGCCATGTTCTTACTTGTCTTAATCAGGTCATGTTTCATGTTGTTTTGCTGCTCCGAAGAGGGCTTCGTGATCTGAAATTTCAGACTAGTGTTGATTTCACTAAGTCTGAGATCTGTTTTGCGTTTGCGTTTTTTCCATGCTTGTTTGAACCTCATAATGGATGAATTGGCCGTAGCTCAGTGCTAGACTTTTGTTAAGCATCTTGTGTGCATCCCTGCCATGTATTTTGTTGTCATGCTTGGTGGCTGTAGCATGTTCATTTCATTGCATTTAGATGCCTACTTGCTGTAAATCGCAGACCGGTGTCATATCTTAAAACGCTTGCCATTTCCAAACCGTAACTCCGATTCCGGCGTTCTTTATATCGTTTTCAAGCGATTTCATCCCATATTTCCAGTGGCACCCTTGGAATTCCAAGTTGAGGCCAGGTTCATGCATTTCCTATCATATCTTGCATTTTGCATCCCGCATCGCATCCCGCATAGCATATCATCATGTCATCATATTGCTTGGTCTTGCACGTGGTTGATTGTATCCTTGTTGCTTGTTTGTCTTGTTTGGGTAGAGCCGGGAGATGAGTTCGCTAACAAGGAGCCCGTTGAGTTTGCTCTTGAGGATCCAGTCAACTCTGACAACTGTGCAGGCAAGATGATCATACCCTCGAAATCACTACTATCTTTGCTATGCTAGTTTGCTCGCTCTTTTGCTATGCCAATGCTACGATGCCTACCTTTTGCTTGTCAGCCTCCCAAATTGCCATGTTAAAACTCTAACCCACCATTGTCCTAGCAAACCGTTGATTGGCTATGTTACCGCTTGGCTCAGCCCCTCTTATAGCGTTGCTAGCTGCAGGTGAAGATTGGAGGCCGTTCCTTGTTGGAACATCTTTTATTTACTTGTTGGGATATCATTATACTGCTATGTTATCTTAATGCATCTATATACCTGGTAAAGGGTGGAAGGCTCGGCCTCTCGCCTAGTGTTTTGTTCCATCCTTGCCGCCCTAGTTTCCGTCATATCGGTGTTATGTTCCCGGATTTTGCGTTCCTTACGCGGTTGGGTTATAATGGGAACCCCTTGACTGTCTGCCTTGAATAAAACTCCTCCAGCAGTGCCCAACCTTGGTTTTACCATTTTCCACCTAGCCTTTCCCTTGGGTTTCGCGGACTCAAGGGTCATCTTATTTTTACCCCCCCGGGCCAGTGCTCCTCTGAGTGTTGGTCCAACCTAGAGCACCGTGCGGGGCCGTCCCTCGGCAACTTGGGTTACGTTGGCTCCCGTACGCTTAGCTTATCCGGTGTGCCCTGAGAACGAGATATGTGCAGCTCCTATCGGGATTTGTCGGCACAGCGGGTGGTGTTGCTGGACTTGTTTTACCATTGTCGGAGTTGTCTTGAATTACCAAGATACCGAGTCTGATCGGAACGTCTTGGGAGGAGGTCTATTCCTTCGTTGACCGTGAGAGCTTGTCATGGGCTAAGTTGGGACTCCCCTGCAGGGATTGAACTTTCGAAAGCCGTGCCCGTGGTTATGGGCAGATGGGAATTTGTTAATGTCCGGTTGTAGATAACTTGAACCTTAATTAATTAAAATGAATCAACTGAGTGTGTTACCGTGACGGCCTCTTCTCGGCGGAGTCCGGGAAGCGGACACGGTATTGGAGTAATGTTTGCGCAAGTTGTTCTCTAGCTTCTCGCCCGTGCTTTGCCTCCTCTTCTCGCTCTCTTTTGCGTATAAGTTAGCCACCATACTTGCTAGTCGCTTGCTGCAGCTCCACATATATTTGCCTTACCATTCCTATAAGCTTAAATAGTCTTGATCGCGAGGGCGCGAGATTGCTGAGTCCCTGTGGCTCATAGATACTATAACTCCAGATGCAGGTCCAGGTGATTCCGCTCCAGGTGACGAGTATGAGCTCAAGTGGGAGTTCGACGAAGACTCTCAACGATACTACGTGTCTTTTCCTGATGATCAGTAGTGGTGCCCAGTTGGGGGTGATTGGGACCGTTGTCACTTGTTGGGTTTTTTCTTCTATTTTGGCGCCGTAGTCGGGCCATGAGTGTTTTGGATGATGTAATGTTATTTATGTACTTTGATGTGACGTGGTGAGTGTAAGCCAACTATGTTCTTCCCTTTATTATTCATATTACATGGGATGTTGTGAAGATTGCCTAACTTGCGACATATGCCTTCAATGCGATTATGTCTCTAAGTCGTGCCTCGACACGTGGGAGCTATAGTCGCATCGAGGGTGTTATAAGTTGGTAATCAGAGCCTTCCCCGACCTTAGGAGCCCCATTGCTTGATCGTTTTTAGCAGCCGAGTTGTGTCTAGAAAAATGTTTTGAGTCATTTAGGAATTATATATCGGAGAGCTTAGGAATTCTTTTTTACTTCCCAGTCTCCTCATCGCTCTGGTAAGGCATCCTGACGTAGAGTTTTGACTCTTCTCTTCTCAAATTTCACAAAAAAAGTTTAGGATCACGCGAGTATCTTGGAATCGTTCCGATGGCTTATGATGAGAACATTGTCTTGGTGCCTCCTGTCAGGGGTTTAGTGGAAGTGTCCCGGGGAGTTGAGCTCTGAGGTGTTGTCATCATAATTTTATCGTTGCAATTCTGGAATACTTGAGATATTTTCGCCGACATCAAAAATCTCTTTTATGCAGTTCGTTGGTGAGATAACCTCGACGCCACCCAGTACTGGGGCGGGAGTTCGGGAGTATCGCCATAACTTGTATAACGGATGCTTTTCGAAGGTTGAGGTAGATGGTTTCCGAAGTTTTCTTGGTTATGTGTTAAAGGATGGATACAACTGGATGTAGGATTTGCTAGTTTGGGTGAGATATTATGCTTCCCCTGTATCCCCAACACCTGATTGCATAACCGGAAAGGTTCGGGAGTTTCATAGGTGGGAATTCTAGTAGCTCTAGTTCTTCTTCCACGGATATTGGTTTGAGATTGGGGTTTCTTACCGATTATTCGTTCTTGATCCGTACCTTGTTGATTTATTTCTCTACCTTAAATTCTACGTGGCTTCTCAATTTATGGATTTGTGACCACTTCAAGAGGAATGCATTCGTTCATTTTGTTCGGATGTGAAGACTATATGTTGCAATTTTCATTCCATTGGATCCAGCTTCAATATTTATCTGTCAATGTGCTAATGGTGGTCACCTCTTCAGGATGGCTCCTCCAACGCGCACGACTCTGAATCCTGATCCGCCACCACCTCCACCTCCTCCAGAGGCATGGCAAGCTGTGATGGCCGCAACCAATGCAAACACACAGCTGATCATGCAAATTCTTCAAGAGTGCAATCAAGGCAGTCAAGGGAATCAAGGCAGCAATCAGAGTCACTTTGCTACACTCAACCAGTTCCTTGCTAACGGGCCAAAGACTTTCAGCAATTGTGTTGAGGCAACCGATGCTGACGATTGGCTTGTGGATCTGTGTAAGCATTTCGAGTGCAGCAACGTCAGGCCTGAGGACTTTGTGAAGTTCGCTTCCTTCCAACTCAAAGATCAAGCTGCAGAATGGTTCCAGCAGTACAAGGATTCCAGAGGTGGACGTGTTATCACTTGGGATGATTTCCTTCGAGATTTCCGAGCTCATCATATTCCGCAGAGCGTGGTTGAAAGCAAGCGTGAGGAATTCCGCAATCTGAAGCAAGGCTCTTTGTCTGTCTATGACTACAACAAGTTGTTCCAGAAGCTTGCCTGCTTTGCCAAGCAGAACGTGCCTGATGAGAAGAGCATGATATACCAGTTCAGGGGTGGTCTCAGAGAAGAAATTCAGCTCGCTCTTGTCCTCTTTGAACCCTTGAGATACGATGAGTTCTACAACATGGCACTGAAGCAAGAGGCTGCTCAGTTGAGGTGTGATGCTTCCAGGAAGCGAGTCAGAGATGTTACTCCTTCTTCCTCTACTCAAGTGGCCAAGCAGCAGAAGTTTTGGCTTCCTCCTCCTCCGTTCCGTCAGCTGTATCAGCAGAAGAGCAAAGGTGGAAGTGGTTCTTCCCACCCACCCAACCCTGGCTTTCAGAACAAGACTTTGTCTCAAGCTCCAAGATCGAGTGCTCCGTATCACCATCCGCTTTCAGAGGTCACGTGCAACAAGTGCCAACAGAAGGGTCACTATGCCAACAAGTGTTTCAACCAGAGGCGTCTTCCTCCTCCTCCTCCTGTCAGATCGGCAAGTACAGCTGTGGTCAAGCATAACCCCAAGCATGCCAAGGTGAATTTGATGAATGCAGCTCAGACAGAGGACTCGTCAGATGTGATCATGGGTAATTTTCCAGTTAACTCTTTTCCAGCAAAAGTTCTTTTTGACACTGGTGCATCACATTGTTTCATGTCAAGGTCATCTGTTTCCAAGCATGACTTCGTTTCACAAATGTTGGGTAAACCTATGGGAGTGGTTTCTCCGGCTAAGTCTATGAGGGCTACTTCAATAGTTCTGGATGTTTCTATCATGATGGGTGATTTCAAGTTTCTGGCTTCTCCAATGGTTCTTGGTAACTCGGATATTGATCTTATTCTCGGGATGGATTGGCTTTCTAAGCACAAGGCTCAGCTTGATTGTGCAGCCAGGCAGATTCAATTGACTCATTCGTCTGAGGATGTAATTGTCTTTGCCGCTCGTGATGATACCATTCGTCTGTTTTCTCTCAATGAGAAGGGTGAATTGGACGCCATCTCGCAAATTCCAGTCGTTTGCGAATATCAAGACGTCTTTCCAGAAGAGCTCCCAGGAATGCCTCCGCACTGGCCAGTTGAATTTATTATTGATCTTGAGCTCGGTACGAAACCTGTGTGCAAACGTCCTTACAAGCTCGGACCTGAAGAGTTGAAGGAGCTGAAGAAGCAACTCGATGAGCAAGAAAGAATGGGTCTCATCCGGCCTAGTTCTTCTCCGTGGGGTTGTGGTGTTCTTTTTGTGAAGAAGAAGGATGGAACGGACCGACTTTGTGTTGATTACCGTCCAGTGAACAAGAAGACCATCAAGAACAAATACCCTCTTCCCAACATCAATGAGCTGTTCGAACAACTCAAAGGTGCCCAAGTATTCTCCAAGCTTGATCTCCGTATGGGTTATCACCAGATTCGCATTCGTGAATAAGATATTCCCAAGACAACATTCAGAACAAGCTTTGGTTCATATGAATACACTGGCATGTCTTTTGGCCTCGCCAACGCTCCTCCGACGTTCTCTCGCATGATGAACTTCATCTTCAACGCCTACACCAATGACTTCGTTTTGGTCTATCTCGACGACATTCTGGTTTTCTCCAAGAACAAGGAAGATCATGCCAAGCACTTGCGTTTGGTTCTTGATAAGCTCAGAGAACATCAGTTCTACGCCAAGTTCTCCAAGTGCGAATTTTGGCTCGATGAGGTTCTTTATCTTGGTCATATCATCTCTTCCAAGGGCATTGCCGTGAATCCTGAGAAGGTGTCCGCAATTGTGAATTGGGAACCTCCTCAGAACGTGAAGCAACTCCGCAGTTTTCTCGGTCTCGCAAGCTATTGCCGAAGATTCGTTGAAAACTTTTCCAAGATTGTGAAGCCTCTCTCTAATCTTCTTCAGAAGCACGTCAAGTATGTTTGGTCTCCGAAGTGTGATATTGCTTTCAACACTTTGAAAGAGAAATTGATCACTGCTCCAGTTCTGACTCCGCCTGATGAATCCAAGCCGTACGAGGTCTTTTGTGATGCCTCTCTCCAAGGTCTTGGCGCAGTATTGATGCAAGAGAAGAAAGTTGTTGCTTATACATCTCACCAGTTGAAGCCTAATGAGAAGAACTACCCCACTCATGATCTCGAGTTGGCGGCAGTTGTGCATGCTCTGTTGACTTGGAGACATCTTCTATTGGGAAGAAAAGTGGACATTTTCATTGATCACAAGAGTCTCAAGTACATCTTCACTCATCCTAATCTCAACCTCAGGCAAACTCGATGGGTCGAAATGATTCAAGAGTATAATCCGAGTATCGAGTATACTCCGGGCAAGGCTAATGTGATTGCTGACGCATTGAGCAGGAAGGCTTACTGCAACAGTCTGATTCTTAAGCCTTATCAACCCGAGCTTTGTCAAGCTTTCCGCAAACTTAATCTGCAAGTTGTTCCTCAAGGTTTCCTCGCCAACCTTCAAGTCTCTCCTACCTTAGAAGACCAGATTCGCCAAGCCCAGCTTCTTGATGCTATGGTGAAAAGGGTGAAGATTGGGATTGCCAAGAGTCAGTCCAAGTACAAGTGCTACCGCCTTGATGACAAGGACACTCTCTTCTTCGAGGATCGTATTGTTGTTCCCAAAGGTGACCTCCGTAAAGTGATCATGAACGAGGCTCACAATTCTCTCCTCTCCATCCACACTGGGAGCACGAAGATGTATCAGGACCTCAAGCAAGCTTATTGGTGGACTCGAATGAAGCGCGAGATCGCTCAATTCGTGAATGAATGTGATGTCTGCAGAAGAGTGAAGGCAGAACACCAAAGGCCAGCTGGTCTCCTCCAACCTCTTGCCATTCCAGAATGGAAGTTTGACCACATTGAGATAGACTTCGTGACTGGGTTTCCAAAGTCCAAGCGTGGCAATGATGCTATATTCGTTTTCATCGACAAACTCACCAAAGTGGCTCACTTTCTGCCTATCAAAGAGTCGATCACTGCAGCTCAATTGGCGGAACTCTATACCTCTCGCATTGTCTCTCTGCACGGTATTCCTCAAGTGATCTCTTCAGACCGTGGCAGCATCTTTACCTCGAAGTTTTGGGATTCTTTTCAGAAGGCCATGGGCACCAACATCTGCTTCAGCACAACTTTCCATCCTCAAACAAGCGGTCAAGTTGAGCGTGTCAACCAGATTCTTGAAGATATGCTCAGGGCTTGTGTGATCTCCTTTGGCGTGAAATGGGAGGATTGTCTTCCTTATGCTGAATTCTCATACAACAACAGTTTTCAAGCAAGTTCGGGCAAGGCCCCATTTGAAATTCTGTATGGCAGGAAGTGCCGTACCCCTTTCAACTGGTCTGAAACCGGTGAACGTCAGCTGCTGGGTAATGACTTAATCACAGAAGCAGAAGAAATGTGCAAAGTCATTCGTGATAACCTCAAAGCAGCCCAATCCCGCTACAAGAGCTACTATGATAGTAAGCACCGTGATTTGGCTTTCGAGATCGGAGATCATGTTTACCTCCGCGTCTCTCCTATGAAGGGTACTCGTCGCTTCGGTATCAAAGGGAAGCTTGCCCTAGATACGTGGGACCTTTCAAGATTGTCAGCAAGAGAGGCGACCTCGCCTATCAACTCGAGCTTCCTTCAAACTTTGCAAATGTTCATGACGTGTTCCATGTCTCTCAGCTTCGAAAGTGCTTCAAGACTCCTGACCGCACCGTCAACTTCGAGGACATTGAGCTCCAAGAAGATCTCTCCTATCGTGAGCACCCAGTTGCTATTCTTGAAGAGACTGAACGCAAGACTCGCAACAAGTCAATCAAATTCCTCAAAGTCAAGTGGTCGCACCATTCCGACCGTGAAGCTACCTGGGAACGCGAGGATCACCTCCGTTCTGAGTACCCGGCATTCTTTCAGTCCTAGATCTCGGGATGAGATCCTTTTGTAGTGGTGGCGTGTTGTAACGCCCTGGATATAACTTTCCCAATTTGTACTCCAACTCTTGCCGTTTTCGACATTAAGTTATATTTATTTCTCGGGTTCGGGTCTTTGTCTCCGTGTGTTGTTGTCTTTGTGATGCATCTCATATCATGTCATCATGTGCATTGCATTTGCATACGTGTTCATCTCATGCATTCGAGCATTTTCCCCGTTGTCCGTTTTGCATTCCGGCGCTTCGTTCTCCTCCGGTGGTCATTTCTAGCTTTCTTTCGTGTGTGGGGATTAAACATTTCCGGATTGGACCGAGACTTGCCAAGCGGCCTTGGTTTACTACCGGTAGACCGCCTGTCAAGTTTCGTATCATTTGGACTTCGTTTGATACTCCAACGGTTAACCGAGGGACCTAAAAGGCCTCGTGTGTGTTGCAGCCCAACACCCCTCCAATTTGGCCCAAAACCCACCAAACTCTGCTCCATGTCCTAGAGCGTTCGATCACGATCACGTGGCTGAAAACCACACCTCATTTGGACTCTCCTAGCCCCCTACCTATATATATGTGATCCCCTCCGAAACATTCGCGGTACAAGCCCTAGTCCTCTTCCACCTCGCGCCCGGACGTTTATTCCACCGACGGACACGTCCGCCCTCCACCTCGCTCCGGCCAGTGGCGTCGCGCCACGTCATCCCCGCCGCCGCTCCAAGCCAATAGGCGCCCGCCACCTCACCCGGCAGCTCTCTCTCTCTCTCCGCGCGGCCCGCGCGGCCCAGATCCGCCCGCGCGGGCCCGGTCGCCGCTGCCGCCCGAGGCTCCCGCCTCCCCGCGCCTGCTCCCCCGCGCCGCTGCCTGGGCGCCCGAGCCGCCTCCCCGCCGGCGCGCCGCCGCCCCGCCGCTGCCGCTTCGCCGCCGCCCGCCGTAGCTCGCCGCGCCGCCCGCCGCCCGGTCGCCGCCATCGCCGCCACCGGTCGCGCCGGCCTCTCCGTCGCCCGGATCCGCACCTGCCGCGGCCTCCCTCCGGCGGCCGCCCGTCTTCCTCCGGCCAAGGCGCCATTTCCGGCGAGGAGCTACAGTGCAGATCTGGCCGCGCCTCGGGTTGCGTGCCCGGAACCCTAGATCTGATCCGGGGTAGTTTTTTTTACCAAGTCCCAGATTTTTTTACTTCTCATGCTCATGTTCGCGGCTCCGTAACTTTGCATCCATAACTCCGATTTGGGCATATAGTATATCAAAATGTTCATCTCAGAGAGTACATCATTTCATTCCATTGCATCATTTTCATTTGAGTTCGTCTTGATGCCCGAAATTCTGTTATAAGGAGGCTTCGTGAGTTAATTGTCAGATCTGCTAGTTCATCTTAGACTTTTGTCATTTTTTCCATGATTATTGTGTGCATGCTATGCCTGTGAGTCCTCCATATGTTTTGTTAAGGATTTTTTCTTCTTTCCAGAGGTGCAACCCATGCATTTTTAGGATGTGTGTGGTGACTTGTGCAAGCTTGCAAAGTGAGGCACCCGGTAAACCTGTTTTCAGGGACTTAGTAGTTTTCACTAAGTCTGGGATTATTTAGTTCATGATGCCACATGTTCATGCTATTTCCTAGTGATCCGTGCCTCTTTTGAGGATGATCAGTAAAGGAGTTTTGTTAATCTTGTTATGCTCTATCCATCCATGTCTTTGTTTGCAATTATGGAGCACCCTAGCTTGAGTCAATCGAGCTCTACTTTTGCTTCGTTGTGAATCTGGCAGATCGTCAACTTGTTTGCGATTTTGCCGATGTTATTGTAGTTGATCCGTGCATGCTATGCCATTGTTCTTGCCATGTATAGCTTGCATTTTATGCCTTCTTAATGGATGTATGCTTGCCTTGCCATGACTTGCACCGTGGTGAGTGCATCGAGCTCGTTTACGTGCCTTCGTGAGTTATATTTCAGCATGTCTCAGTTTTCACTAAGTCTGAAAACTGATTGTGTTTTAGCTATGTTCGTGTGCCCGTTAGTCTATTTTGTGATCCCTTTTGGCCCCAGGTCACTTAGGGACTTTTGTTAAGCTTGTTGGGTAGCCCCATGCCATGTTCTTACTTGTCTTAATCAGGTCATGTTTCATGTTGTTTTGCTGCTCCGAAGAGGGCTTCGTGATCTGAAATTTCAGACTAGTGTTGATTTCACTAATTCTGAGATTTGTTTTGCGTTTGCGTTTTTTCCATGCTTGTTTGAACCTCATAATGGATGAATTGGCCATAGATCAGTGCTAGACTTTTGTTAAGCATCTTGTGTGCATCCCTGTCATGTATTTTGTTGTCATGCTTGGTGGCTGTAGCATGTTCATTTCATTGCATTTAGATGTCTACTTGCTGTAAATCGCAGACCGGTGTCATCTTAAAACGCTTGCCATTTCCAAACCGTAACTCCGATTCCGGCGTTCTTTATATCGTTTTCAAGCGATTTCATCCCATCTTTCCAGTGGCACCCTTGGAATTCCAAGTTGAGGCCAGGTTCATGCATTTCCTGTCATATCTTGCATTTTGCATCCCGCATCGCATCCCGCATAGCATATCATCATGTCATCATATTGCTTGGTCTTGCACGTGGTTGATTGTATCCTTGTTGCTTGTTTGTATTGTTTGGGTAGAGCCGGGAGACGAGTTCGCTAACGATGAGCCCGTTGAGTTTGCTCTTGAGGATCCAGTCAACTCTGACAACTGTGCAGGCAAGATGATCATACCCTCGAAATCACTACTATCTTTGCTATGCTAGTTTGCTCGCTCTTTTGCTATGCCAATGCTACGATGCCTACCTTTTGCTTGTCAGCCTCCCAAATTGCCATGTTAAAACTCTAACTCACCATTGTCCTAGCAAACCGTTGATTGGCTATGTTACCGCTTGGCTCAGCCCCTCTTATAGCGTTGCTAGCTGCAGGTGAAGATTAGAGGCCGTTCCTTGTTGGAACATATTTTATTTGCTTGTTGGGATATCATTATACTGCTATGTTATCTTAATGCATCTATATACCTGGTAAAGGGTGGAAGGCTCGACCTCTCGCCTAGTGTTTTGTTCCACCCTTGCCGCCCTAGTTTCCGTCATATCGGTGTTATGTTCCCGGATTTTGCGTTCCTTACGCGGTTGGGTTATAATGGGAACCCCTTGACTGTCCGCCTTGAATAAAACTCCTCCAGCAGTGCCCAACCTTGGTTTTACCATTTGCCACCTAGCCTTTCCCTTGGGTTTCGTGGACTCAAGGGTCATCTTATTTTTACCCCCCCCGGGGCCAGTGCTCCTCTGAGTGTTGGTCCAACCTAAAGCACCGTGCGGGGCCGTCCCTCGGCAACTTGGGTTACGTTGGCTCCTGTACGCTTAGCTTATCCGGTGTGCCCTGAGAACGAGATATGTGCAGCTCCTATCGGGATTTGTCGGCACAGCGGGTGGTGTTGCTGGACTTGTTTTACCATTGTCGGAGTTGTCTTGAATTACCGAGATACCGAGTCTGATCGGAACGTCTTGGGAGGAGGTCTATTCCTTCGTTGACCGTGAGAGCTTGTCATGGGCTAAGTTGGGACTCCCCTGCAGGGATTGAACTTTCGAAAGCCGTGCCCGCGGTTATGGGCAGATGGGAATTTGTTAATGTCCGGTTGTAGATAACTTGAACCTTAATTAATTAAAATGAATCAACTGAGTGTGTTACCGTGATGGCCTCTTCTCGGCGGAGTCCGGGAAGCGGACACGGTGTTGGAGTAATGTTTGCGCAGGTTGTTCTCTAGCTTCTCGCCCGTGCTTTGCCTCCTCTTCTTGCTCTCTTTTGCGTATAAGTTAGCCACCATACTTGCTAGTCGCTTGCTGCAGCTCCACATATATTTGCCTTACCATTCCTATAAGCTTAAATAGTCTTGATCGCGAGGGTGCGAGATTGCTGAGTCCCTGTGGCTCACAGATACTATAACTCCAGATGCAGGTCCAGGTGATTCCGCTCCAGGTGACGAGTATGAGATCAAGTGGGAGTTCGACGAAGACTCTCAACGATACTACATGTCTTTTCCTGATGATCAGTAGTGGTGCCCAGTTGGGGGTGATTGGGACCGTTGTCACTTGTTGGGTTTTTTCTTAGTCGGGCCATGAGTGTTTTGGATGATGTAATGTTATTTATGTACTTTGATGTGACGTGGCGAGTGTAAGCCAACTATGTTCTTCCCTTTATTATTCATATTACATGGGATGTTGTGAAGATTGCCTAACTTGCGACATATGCCTTCAATGCGATTATGTCTCTAAGTCGTGCCTCGACACGTGGGAGCTATAGTCGCATCGAGGGTGTTATACCTCGCTGGTGAAGTTGGATACGGTGGAGCTATGGATGCAGGTGCACGACTTACCTGATGGTTTTTATCCCCTCATAAAAGCTCTAGCCAAGAAGGTAGGAGAGTTTGTCTATGCGGAGCCAAAGTCGCGGGATTTTGAAGGAAATTTCTACTGGGTCAGAATTAAGATTAATGTGTTCAAACCTTTGAAGAATGCGGTGAGCCTGGTTCATAAGGAAGAGAGGCAAATTTTCAAGGTCAAGTATGAGAGACTACCTGATTGGTGCGCCGTGTGCGGCCACCTCGGGCATCAGTTCAAGGAACATGGGGACGGCATACATCCAAAGTCTGCCCTAGTTTTCAAGGAGCTTAGAGCAGATTGGTTCCGGGGTGCTGGCCCAGGCCCAGGACAGAACCGATTAGCAGGAAGAGGTGGACGCGGGGGACATGGCCGAGGTGCTGGGCGAACTAGCCAGTCAGGGGGACGGAGTACAGTACCGGAGGATTACACGGAGGCGGCCACACAGCGTGATACTGCGATCGTAGAACCGGAAGACAACCGCAAACGCACCAAGGGCGACATGGGGGAGAAACCTCAATCATCAAACCCTCAGGCGTAGGTGGTGCCTGCAGCCCCTGTGGAGACGGGAAAAACAACACTCATGCTCTTAGCACCACCTGTGGATGTCAGCCCAAACTCAAAACAGGAACCCAAGCGGGCCAAGTTAGATGCAGCCTCCGTGAATGCTCCAAAACTCTCGCTTGCGGGCAAGTTTCAATAAAATACATCGGCGTCCTCCGAGCTGGAGGGTCGCCGGGCGCAATGAATACCCTATGTTGGAACTGTCGCGGTGTGGGCAACGCCGCGACAGTCAATGAGCTTCGCGAGCTAGCGAAGAAATTTTCCCTCCCTATTCTCTGTATCGTAGAAACTCAGATTGAAAGAGGTAGGGTAGAAGCACTTACTGGTACTTTGGGACATGATAATAGTTTTGCTATAGATAGTTAAGGGAGGAGTGGAGGCATTGGTATTTTCTGGAACAATCCAATAAAACTTGAGATTCTTGGTTACTCTGTGTATCATATTGATTGCTCAATTCTCGACCCGGGGAGAGATCCGTGGCGTCTCACATGTGTGTATGGTGAAGCACAGACCCCGTTGAGACATCAAACCTGGACAGTGTTAAAAAACATAAGCGGTCAAAGTGCGTTGCCATGGCTATGTATTGGAGATTTCAACGAAGTTCTTCGTCCGGATGAGCACGAGGGGGTGGGGCAGCGGAGTAATGCCCAGATCCAGGGTTTTCGAGACGCCATTGACGTGTGCATGTTGATGGACTTGGGGTACAAGGGCCGTTTTTGGACTTTTGAGAAGAAGGTTGTGGGGGGCACCTTCACACGTGTCAGACTTGATAGGGCGCTTGGATCGGCAGAATGGAGCGCTCAGTTTCCCCTCGCTATCTTGTCTCACTTGACAGCGGCCACTTCGGACCACTGTCCAATTTTCCTGGAAATAAATGAGCCCGGCGCGCCAACTGAACAAAAGGGTTTCTGGTACGAGACCATGTGGGAGACTCATGAACAATGGCAGGAGACAATTGCAGAGAAGTGGAGCTCGAAGCACTCGGGCCACACTATGGAGGAGCTTCGGAGCAAGTTAGCTGCACTAGCTACTGATCTATCCAGGTGGAACAGAGACACATTTGACAGCATCCGAAAAGAGATACAAGCCTTAAAACTAGAACTGGAACGCCTCAGGGGTGAACCTGCGAGATCGGGACCTTCACATGTTGAGATAAAAATCAATGACAAACTAGTTGAGTTGTATCAGAGGGAGGAATTGATGTGGCATCAGAGATCGAGGATCGAGTGGCTAGCCTCCGGGGACAAGAACACACGTTTTTTTCACCTCAGAGCAAGCATCAGGCGCAAGAAGAATATGGTGAAAGCCCTGGCTAACTCGCTGGGTGTGCTTATTGACGACCCTGGAGACCTTAGAGAGATGGTCAAGGATTTCTATCAAACATTATACACATCCGAAGGTGTGACTGGGCTCGACAAGGTCATGTCTCATGTTCCGGCTAAGGTCACGGCAGGCATGAATGATATCTTATGTGCCCCTTACACAAGTGACGAGGTGAAAGTGGCCCTCTTCCAAATGTTCCCAACTAAGGCACCGGGTCCAGATGGTTTTCCAGCTCATTTTTATCAGAGACATTGGTCTTTGTGTGGTGAGGAGATTACGAGGGTGGTTCTCAGAATCGTCCGAGGAGAGGAGAGTGCGGAGAGTATAAGTGATACAGTATTGGTACTAATACCAAAGGTAACAAACCCAACTCTCCTATCTCAATTCAGACCTATAAGCTTATGCAACATCCTTTATAAGATAGCTTCAAAGGTTGTGGCAAATAGACTCAAACAAATACTGCCTGACATTATCTCTGAGGAGCAGTCAGCCTTTGTCCCAGGTAGGCTAATTACTGACAACATCATATGTGCCTACGAGTGCCTACATTTCATGAAGAGGTCTAGGGCAAAGAGTAATAGCACATGCGCTCTAAAGCTTGATATGATGAAAGCGTATGATCATTTGGAGTGGCAGTATTTGAGGGCGATAATGGCCAAGTTGGGATTTGCACAGACATGGATTGATATAGTAATGAACATGGTATCGTCAGTTTCTTTCTCAGTTCTTTTTAATGGAGAGAAACTAGACCAGTTCAAGCCTTCGAGAGGTATTCGACAGGGAGACCCCATCTCCCCTTACTTGTTTTTGATTGCAGCGGAGGGCCTTTCGTGCCTTTTAAAATCCAGTTCTCAGTCATCAGTTCTAGGAGGAATCAAGGTGGCCCCAACAGCCCCGGCTGTAAACCACCTTTTGTTTGCAGATGACAGCCTGTTGTTTTTCAAAGCCAATGTTGAGGGAGCGGAAGCGGTGTCAAACCTATTGGATGCTTATTGTCGTGCTTCGGGCCAAAGAGTGAACAATGATAATGTTGGGTAACGTAGTAATTTCAAAATTTTCCTACGCACACGCAAGATCACGGTGATGCATAGCAACGAGAGGGGAGAGTGTGATCTACGTACCCTTGTAGACCGACAGCGGAAGCGTTAGCACAACGCGGTTGATGTAGTCGTACGTCTTCACGGCCCGACCGATCAAGCACCGAAACTACGGCACCTCCGAGTTCTAGCACATGTTCAGCTCGATGACGATCCCCGGACTCTGATCCAGCAAAGTGTCGGGGAAGAGTTCCGTCAGCACGACGGCGTGGTGACGATCTTGATGTACTACCGTCGCAGGGCTTCGCCTAAGCACCGCTACAATATTATCGAGGACTATGGTGGAAGGGGGCACCGCACACGGCTAAGAATATGATCACGTGGATCAACTTCTGTGTCTATGGGGTGCCCCCTGCCCCCGTATATAAAGGAGTGGAGGAGGGGAGGGCCGGCCCTCTCTATGGCGCGCCCTAGGGGAGTCCTACTCCCACCGGGAGTAGGATTCCCCCTTTCCTAGTCCAACTAGGAGTCCTTCCATGTAGTAGGATTAGGAGACAAGGAAGGGGAAGAGGGAAGAGAAGGAAGGAGGGGGCGCAGCCCCTTCCCCTAGTCCAATTCGGACTAGGCCTTGGGGGGGCGCGCGGCCTGCCTCTCCCTCTCCTCTAAAGCCCAATAAGGCCCATATACTTCTTCTCCCATATTCCCGTAACTCCCCGGTACTCCGAAAAATACCCGAACCACTCGGAACCTTTCCGATGTCCGAATATAGTCGTCCAATATATCGATCTTTACGTCTCGACCATTTCGAGACTCCTCGTCATGTCCCCGATCTCATCCGGGACTCCGAACTCCTTCGGTACATCAAAACTCATAAACTCATAATATAACTGTCATCGAAACCTTAAGCGTGCGGACCCTACGGGTTCGAGAACAATGTAGACATGACCGAGACATGTCTCCGGTCAATAACCAATAGCGGAACCTGGATGCTCATATTGGCTCCTACATATTCTACGAAGATCTTTATCGGTCAGACCGCATAACAACATACGTTGTTCCCTTTGTCATCGGTATGTTACTTGCCCGAGATTCGATCGTCGGTATCTTAATACCTAGTTCAATCTCGTTACCGGCAAGTCTCTTTACTCGTTCCGTAATACATCATCTCACAACTAACTCATTAGTTGTAATGCTTGCAAGGCTTATGTGATGTGCATTACCGAGAGGGCCCAGAGATACCTCTCCGACAATCGGAGTGACAAATCATAATCTCGAAATACGCCAACCCAACATGTACCTTTGGAGACACCTGTAGAGCTCCTTTATAATCACCCAGTTACGTTGTGACGTTTGGTAGCACACAAAGTGTTCCTCCGGTAAACGGGAGTTGCATAATCTCATAGTCATAGGAACATGTATAAGTCATGAAGAAAGCAATAGCAACATACTAAACGATCGAGTGCTAAGCTAACGGAATGGGTCAAGTCAATCACATCATTCTCCTAATGATGTGATCCCATTAATCAAATAACAACTCTTTGTCTATGGTTAGGAAACATAACCATCTTTGATTAATGAGCTAGTCAAGTAGAGGCATACTAGTGACACTCTGTTTGTCTATGTATTCACACATGTATTATGTTTCCGGTTAATACAATTCTAGCATGAATAATAAACATTTATCATGAAATAAGGAAATAAATAATAACTTTATTATTGCCTCTAGGGCATATTTCCTTCAGATAAGTCTACTATTTTCTTCAGTAGGGGGTGTCCTCAGGCAACCCGAGATATTGTGAAGCTTGCTGTTCAAGTCCAAAAAGAATCATTGAGTGACAAATATTTGGGGATGCCAACAGATGTGGGGCACTCAAAGAATGGCACTTTTAAATACCTCCGTGATCGTGTGTGGGAAAAGGTCAAGGGGTGGATGGAGAAGTTGTTATCCTCAGCAGGCAAGGAAGTTCTTATCAAATCTATTGCTTAGGAAATTCCAGTTTACTCCATGGCCTGTTTTCGCCTGCCGAGAGGCCTGTGTGAAAAAATCACATCCATCATACGGCAGTTCTGGTGGGGTAGCAAGCAAGGCAAACAGAAACCAGCATGGGTATCATGGGAGATCACGACGAGATCAAAATACATGGGAGGGCTAGGTTTCCGCGACCTAGAGATGTTTAACCTCGCGTTATTAGCCAGACATGCATGGAGATTGCTTAATAATCCTAAAACTTTGAGCTCGTTGATTCTTAAGGCAGCATACTTCCCTGATATAGGAATTTTGGAGGCCGAGCTGGGTTCACACCCCTCGCAGATCTAGCGTGCAATAATTGACAGAAGGGACATAATGAAGCAAGGAGTCATTAGGAGAATCGAGACGGGAGAAGAAACGATGATTTGGGAACATAACTGGATCCCGAGGGATGGCATCCCTAGGCCCATAGTTTCTCTCATCCAAGACCCACATACCCGCGTGCATGAGCTTATAGACCAAACAACATCAACATGGAATGAGGATGTGGTCCGTTCAGTATTCATACCTATTGATGTCGAGGCCATATTCAAGATCCCACTATGCACAAGGAGAGTTGATGATTTTTGGGCATGGAGTAGAGAGAAGAAAGGTATGTTCACCGTCTGTTCGGCATATCGCATGATCCAAACCACCAAATTAAGCCGTGAAAATTGGCTATATGGTATCGAGGGGCCTTCTAGCTTTGAGGAGAGCAGCAACTGGTCATCACTCTGGCACACTAAGGTTCCGAACAAAATCCGTGTGTTCCTGTGGAGGTTGGCAAGGGAGTCTATACCCACACATGATATTCTTCACCACCGCAACATGGCGACCTCACCAGCATGCCAGATATGTGGGGCGTCGGACTCTTGTAGACACGCCCTGCTCGACTGTGCCATGTCGACGAGCGTATGGGCCCTAGCACCGGAGAACTTGGTCGGCCAAATGACTAGCTGTGTCAACCCGAGTGCTAAATCCTGGCTATTCTCGATGAAGGACACGTTATCACATGACGAGTTCACCAGGCTTGGAGTAACCTTGTGGGCAATATGGAGCTCAAGGAGGAAATTGATTCACGAGGGGCTGCACCAAACGCCATATGCAACAAACGCTTTTGTGGTCTCTTTTCTCAATGATCTCCAGGTCCTAGCAAAGCCACAAGAGCAACAGAGGATGGCTCAACCCCGTCCGAGTCATTGGTTACCACCGCAAGAGGGGACATGCAAGATCAATGTTGATGCAGCGCTCATGAGAACTAGACCCGTGGGGGCGGTGGCAGCGGTTTGCAGGGATCAACAGGGTGCTTTCGTGGGCGCGTCCACGATTACCTTTCATGGCATTGATGATCCTACAACGCTCGAAGCCCTGGCTGTTCGGGAATCTTTAGCCCTGGCAGAGGATTTGTATCAAAACAGGATCTCAATTGCCTCGGACTGTAAGGTAGTCATCGATGATATTAGGCAGCCGAGTGCAGCGGTGTATGGAGCTATCATTAGGGAGATAGTAGATCATTCGAAAACTTTTGTCAATTGCTTTTTTAGCCATGAGTTTAGGAGCTTGAATGTCGAGGCTCACAGCTTAGCGAAGCATGCTCTCTCACTTGGTGTTGGCCGCCGTGTGTGGCTGGGCAACCCAGATGATCTATCTTTCGTCCCTATAAACATTGTGATGAGTTAAATAAAAAGCTTCGCGATGTTGTCTTAAAAAATAATTCTAAATTTGTTATCCGAGCTCTCAAAAAAGAAATCTAAATTTGTTATCCTTGGTAGACACGAGCTCAGCATGGGTGGAGTGGCTGTAATGGCTGAACGGCTGAACATGGCGTGTGTTCGAGACATGACGTCCTTTTTGGCGTTAATTTTCTCAGTGTACGGTGGTTAGTTTTTCTACAAATAAATAATACGAGGAGGTTTAGTGAAAAAATGCGTTATGGCAGTCGGTCTTTTCTGCAAATACAAAAATACAAGCTTGCTTTGTGCAAATATGTGTTGGCTGAGCGCCATCAGTCATTGACAGGTGGGCCCATACGTATGGATACACCAGCAACATATTTTTGGACCGGATGTGCACGCTTGAGTCAAGTTAAATGACTGCAATTCTGTATTTTAAAAGTTCTAGCACTAAACTGAACATTGAACCCAAATTCTATGACTACCAGTGATATTACCTCTCTTATTTTTCGATCTTAGACCCATTGGTCAGGTGGAGTGGTATGCTCATTTTTATCCTAACCAGTTCTTTCCCTCTTTGACGAGTAGCCTGTTGAAACTGTCTGAAGGTAATACTTCTGTCGCTTGTAATAAGTTACAAAACTCTGTATGATCTCGTTTTTATCAAAATGGAACCGGGACAGAAGCCCTTTTTCTCTAAAAAAAGTTTATTTCAGCTTTAAATGTTGTAGGTAATTTGGGTTGTCCAGCGTGCCATGTAAAACAATCAATATTGTGGCAACAATTGTATAATCCTTCCCCTTGTACAACCCCATGCATGAACAATTCCATATCCATACTACTCTCATGTCTAGAATTATGAATTATGGACCCTTAAGCAGTGATATGTGTTCAAATTGCTTAATGGCTGCTTGTGAGTTTCTGTTTCCCCATTTTTGGACTTGTGAATTCAGCCAACATTACAATGCCTGATTAGCCCACATCAATGCCAAAAACTTAAATGGGTCGGCAAAGTGCGGGCGTATGCTTCTAGTGGTACACCAATAGTTGGGAAACACGACGATTGGCCGGAGCACTTGCTCCGAGAAAATTACACAATGATATTTTTCCATTCAAAAAGGGTAGGGTGAATGAATGGAAAACAAAAACAAAGCAAATGACATGATAATATTTTCCATTCAAAAACAGTAGGGTGAATGAATGGAAAACAAAAACAAACCGCTAGTACTAGTACCACCACTACTACTAATTCTTAGTGCCATAGTGAGCACATCCAGGAGTTCACTAGCCTCCTAAATATCAAATAACTATGGCACTTCTCACAGCTAAGTATGGTTATTAAGATAGGTGGATCGAGCATCAGACCTACAACTCCCCCGCTTCGCAATTGATCTATGGCTTCATGTTTCCTCTGTGTTGCTCAAGAGCAGGGTCGCCGATAACACACTTGTCCAGGTGCAGATCTCCATCATCCAGTGCATCAAAATCGAGTTCCCAGAATCTCTCAGGCTTGTCGGGAATCTCCATTAGATAGGGATCACTAACATAGGTTTGTTGACTGGTGCCGCTGCAAGAACTCTGAAAAAAAGTATCGGCGCCCCAAATTTGCTCACCATCCGCATCCATCAGTTTGCCCACGTTGCCCGGTAATGGCACGAGGCAGTCGGCTTGAGACGATGTGCCATCCGTTCCTCCTGGACACATGACATTCTTCCCCTTGGACCTGCCAAACGTGGGGTCTTGACAATGAGCAGCACCAGAAACTGGAGGAATTCCAAGCAGCTCGGCCCCGGTTCCGAGATCTTGCTGGTCAAATACCTGAACCAAAGCCCCGATGTCGTCTGATGCTTCGACTCCGTCCAGCCCAAAGTTACCCGGCAGCATGCCATCACTAAGGTCCGTGTCTTCCAGGAGAAAACTCTGTAGGTCTGCAATGGCGTTGTGCGCAACTGGATGTGCAGGGGAACATGTACTCTCTGCGGTGCGCGGCGAGCTGGAGTCGCCCGAGTTTCTGCTGCCATGCGGCACATGCTTCAGGAATTTCCTCTTCACTCTGGCGGAATCGATCCCGTCCCTTCTCTCCCTGTGCATCTTGAGCTGCCTCAGGAAATCCGGGTTCCGAAGGAGCTTGGCCAAGAAGGAGACCACCTGCTTCTGCCGGTCCTCCGCGGTCTCCAGCCTCTGGTTCAGTGCGTTCATATGCTCGATCGTCTGATTGTGCTCCTCCTTCAGCCTGGCCACCTCCTGTAGCAGCGCGTTTTTCTCTCTTCTCAGGGAGCGCAGTTCAGGGTCCAGAGTGGACTCACCAGAAGAGCTAGACTGTATCTTCCTGAAGATAGATGAACCAGGCTGAAGGCTGCTTTGTTGCGTCGGCGAGGACCGGCGCCTGACTATCGTCTTCAACAGATGTTTGCTGCCCCGCAGAAATCCCTCGTGAGCGAACTCCCATCTATCAGCATGAACCTTGCGAAAACCCTGATAAATATGAAAAAGATGTTACAAACTAACAATGACAAGGAGAAGGTGAAACTGAACAAGCATCATAATTCTTCACAACAGTTCAGTCATAAACTCGGTCAAAATGCCAAGTTCAGGAACGTGGTGTTTCTGAGCCCGAGCTCAAATGAGCTCGGGTGAACATTTTTAGTGTCATTCAGACTAAAACCTATTAATACACTAGTAGTTGCCACCTATAACTGAACAAAGACTGAACCAAATTGCTCCATACTGACAACATCACCCCCCTTCCAATCCCACAGGAAGCAAGCTGAACAGTGTTACCCACCAAAAAATTTCTTCAGTAACCTTAGAAGAAATCTGCAGCAGATGCACTATGGTATTTATAGTGTCTAGGGCACATCTAGATGTGCCCTAGTTATTGCACATCTAAGTGGCTCAATCAAACTAGGAAGGAAAAAGAAAAAAGAGGAAAATGTTTGCACAAATCTCCGTGTAAAATCAAGGACATGGGACTTAGATGTGCAATACTTAGGGCACATCTAGATGTGTTTTAGTAAAACTGTATTTTGAAATACACGGTGCTAAAGTCTCAGAAATATGTCAATATGAAAAGATGATAAATTAGAAGGGGTAAAGCTGCACCAGACCAAACCTGCGAAGGAGGCAGGCTGAGGAGTTGAGAAGAATGCATGGCCACGCAGAGCAGCAGAAAACCAACAAAATATGCTGCCGCGTTTATTTTTCTATTTGGAGAGAAGGAATTTGCAGTATGGGCAGATACAGATGCGTATACAGATTTGGATTGCGAAGCTTACCTTTGAGCGCGAGCAGCGTCGCATCCCAGCAAATGGTTAAGCTTGCCATCACAGGATCAACTCCTCAGGAATCAGGATTATTTCAGTGATCAAGATAATCCAGTTCTTTCGGGAAAGGCCAAATTGGCGTTACAGACCACAATTCCGCTCACAAAAGAAACGCCAGGTTGGCATTACAGACCACAACTCCGCTCACTAAAATTATCAAGGGAAGTACAAAGAGTGTATATATACATAGCAGAGTTGGGCAGAGTACAACAGCAGAAACCAAGAGGAACAAAAAGAAAACAGAGCATCCGAAACAGACAGAGTGCCAGAAACCTAGCAGAAACAGAGTATCTCCCGAGCAGAGTACGGCCGCATGAATAGTCCAGTGATTGATTGCAAAAGAAAAAAAACAGAGGATTGGGCAGTGATGCGATACGCACATAGGTGTTGAGCTGCCTGACGAAGCTGGAGAAGTTGTTGTGCTTGAAGTTGTGCGGGAGCACGTCACGGGCGAAGCTGGAAGGGTTCCACACGACGAAGCTGTTGCCGGCGGGGCCCCAGGAGATGACCCCGTCCAGCTGCGGCTCGCTGACGAGGTCGTACGTCTTGGACAGGAACGGCGGCAGCTGCGGCCCCTGCAGCAGCGCCTCGAGGGGCCGCGGCGGCTCGCAGGGCACCACCAGCGCGGGCGGCGGCGGGGCCAGGTGATGGTCCAGCGCGGCGTAGTGGCCCGCAGGCGAGGGCTGCTGCTGCAGCATCATCTCGAGCTTGGGCTCGAGCAGCAGCGCGGCGTCCATGGAGGCGGAGGCGGTGACTGCGGCGGGCGTGGTGTTGGTGCCGGTGTGCGTGTGGTCCATGCGCCGCGCGCTGGCGGATGGCCGGAATGGGCGGTGCGGGGCGAGGCGGGGCGGCGCGGCGCGGCGTTTATAGGCTTCGGTCCGGGTGAAACCGACATACTGTTGACGGCGACGGGCACGCCGCGTTGCAGCTGCAGTTGCAGAAGCGGATAGGGCGTGCCGTGCCCCTGCGTGACGTTTGACCGCCGCTCCGGGCCCCAGTCGGCAGGCGCGGGGACACTTGGCGGCGGGGCGGATCGCGGCGGCCCTGGCCCACGCAGGGCAAGGCGGTGCCGGAAATATCTGCGATTCCGGGGGTGGAAAGGAAAGTGCAGCCCAGCAGAGGCCAGGCGGGAGCTTTTTGCTTGGTGGCGAAGAAAGCAGCAGATATTTTACCTCTCTTCTCCCGTCACGTGGCCGAGGGGAGTGACGTGGTGAAGTGGGCGGGCCGATGAGCTGGTGATGGCGCGAGAGCGGGCTGTATGCGGATGCTCGGTCGATTCAGGTTGATGTTTGATAATTTGCCACCCTTTATTTTCCCATTTCACAATTTATCACTCATTGTCTTAATGACGGGCGGATCCGGGCCCCATCTATCATTCTGGGAGGGGGAGGGGGGGATTATGAAAAGGGAAGGTAAGGGGTGGCAAATTATCAAATTTGCCGATGATCTGAGGAGCAGAGGAAGGAAGGAAACGGGGGCGGTCGTAGCGCGACGGCGCGCGTGCGGTATCTACCATCTCCACACAGGCACCCGCCGAGGGAAGCAAGTGTTTAGCAGTATTGGTTACTTTTTGTAAAACACGCATGCACATGCCCCTCTATTTTTTTTAAAGGAACAAATTTGCATTCCATTACATGGTGTTGCTGGGTAAGTCATCAGCTACAATATCTGATACAAAGTTTGGTATTTGACCAAGCCAAATTTCACAACACCCACTACTTAAGGCTGTACCATATGCAGCTAACATGTGCGCTGCTTAATTACAAGACCTTGGACGGTGTTTTACAACAGACACATCGGCTCAAAACTAAAACTTTATTTCCTTAAACACAGAACCCAGTGCAGAGAAATCATAGGCTTCAGAAGTGATGGCTTGCTTCAAACAAACTGAATCAGTTTCTAGCATCACCCGGTCGCATCCAAGCTGAGTTGATGTGTTCACAGCATGTAGCATCGCCAAAGCTTCAGCATGAAGAGCATCATATACGTGCTCCAGGTTCCCTGCACCTGCTCCCCATTATCATGCCTTTGTGATTCCTAATGGTGAAGCCCCAGCCCCCAGAGAGAGTTTTTTGGTCGAAAGGCACCATCCGTGTTGATCTTCAAGATGTCTGCGGGGGGTGGAGTCCATCTCGACGTGATATCCTTCGTGGTTGCTCTGTTTTGCTGCATGAAATTCAAAGCATTGTTAAGTTGGTGGTAAATTGAGAAAGAGATTTCATCATTTGTCCTTGTGGCTTCTCCAGCATTAGCTTTATTCCTCTAATGCCACCATAACCAGAGAAGAAGGCATGTTTTAAGTTTTTCTTCCTCGTTCAGATTGAGAATGTCCTCCATAAAAATGAATGAATTGGAGCATGCAAGTAGTTGGAGCCGGACATGTTCTAGATGAACTTGCCTCCAGATGGCTTTCACTCTTTTGCACTTAAGAAAACAATGGCCCCCATCCTCATCATATCTATGACACATAGGGCAGAGGGTATCCACTTGCATACCTCTATGCTGAAGTTTTGAGCGCAGCGGTAGACTGTAATTTGTTACCCGCCAAAGGAAGTGTAGCACTTTTTTGCAGTGGCAGTGTCCATAAGCTTCTCCATTTGAAATCATCCCTTTCAACAGCTGCACTGGAGAAAGATGTTAGACCCGACAAAGCTTCTCGATCTCTTGTGTCTTTATAAGCAGATTTCACAGAAAAAAATACCTTTTTGTCAAAATACCAGGCCAGCAAGTCATCTGCGTACTCATGGATGGGGATTTGCAATATTAAGCTTGCATCTTCAGGTAGAAAGGTCTGTTGGACAAGTTGTGTATCCCATGTATTGGTGCTGGGGTCAATTAACTCAGCCACTCTAGTTACCAGATTCCTTCCTTTTTGCGTCACAACTCTCCTTGTAATTCCTCTTGGGATCCAAGGGTCACTCCAAGTCTCAATACTTTCTCCATTACCTACCCTCCAGATAATACCCCTCTTTAGAAGCTAAATCCCCTTGAGTATACTCCTCCAAACATAAGAGATACCCTTGCTGGGGGTAGCTTCTAACATTGATTTTCCCAGGTAGTATTTCGCAGTTAGGACTCTAGCGCACAAAGATGACGGATTTTTGCAATATTCTCCAAACCTGACTAGCTAGCATAGCCAGATTAAAGGAGTATAAGTCCCTAAATCCCAGCCCGTCATCTTTTTTGGTTTAGTCATTTTCTCCCATGACACCCAATGAATTTTATTTTGCTTATCCATCTGGCTCCACCACTATCACCCTATAATGGAACTCAGTTGCTCACACAAGGACTGTTATGTCACAACATGCCATTGTGTAAACCGGTATTGCCTGTGCCGTTGCCTTAATTAGTATCTCCTTTCCAGCTTTTGACAGCATCTTCTCCTTCCAGCCTTGTATTTTTTCCACACTTTCTCCTTTATATACTCAAAGGTCTTTTTCCTTGCTTTTCCAATGTAGGTTGGCAGTCCTAGATACTTAGATGATAGGCCCTAGTTCGGTTGATTTTACGACATAAAAAATGCTAGGGGAGCGAACCGTGCGTAACTCATCAAATGTTTAGGTTTTTTTTGGTGGAACAAGCGCATCAGGGTTTAAGTTTTGGACTTAACACTCATGCTTGTATTTTTTCTGTGATGTTCATCTAGTGGGAGCATATGTTTCTTTAACTATGAGATATTTATGATGACTTTATCAATTTCAAGATGTTATGTCGGTTCAGTATCGGGTATGTGTGTGTGCCTAAGAGTAAGTGTTCATGAATGCATGTAAGCATTTGTTAGTATACGGTCTCTAAAAAAGTTGGGGGAATATTTGGCACGAATGTAACTGGCAAGTGGTCAAATGTATCACTCCATCTACAGCCATATATAGCTAATCCCGCCCCTCAAACATCCACGGATGCGTCGGGCGCGTCCGCAGACAATGACCGATCACCTCTCAAATTTTCTGTTTCACAACCGGGTATCTCATTTAGCAAACCCTAAATCCATACAACCAAATGATAAACTAACTCTACAATCATCCACGGCTACTACATCAATACATGTCATCGAACAACCAAAAATTGGCATGTTCTACATACATAGTAAGATATGGATAAAGATCATCCACGGCCGACCCTGTCCTTGTCGGCGCCCTTGGCGTCGTTGACGCGAAAGTAGCCCTCAAACACGCAAAATGGATCAAGTCGGATCCGCTCATCGCTGAAGCTGTTCGGCCCATCATTGTCCTCCTTCTCCTCTTGGGGGGTGGGGGCAGTCTAGCCATGGCAATGGGCCGCTCAGCTTTGCGCTCGAGCGAGGGCGCTCTTGTTCCTCCTATGTCGCTTTTAGAGGATGCGAGCACGGGTGGCTTCCTCGTCCAAGGCAGCGCATGACGCCGCATTCGTCGCCTTCGCCTCCACCATGTCAGCAGTGAGACGGGCCTCGACCTCCCGCATCATCTGCTTTGCACGGCGGGCACAATGATCTCTGTCACAATCATACTCTCCAGCACCTGAGAAGAGGCGGCAGATGGACCTAGAGCCTCCAGCTCTGACGGATCCAAGCGTCAGTTGCGCCGACACAATGGATTCCCGCTAGATAGAATCCAACCTTAGTCGGGGCGCACTTCTTAGGAGCGGTAGACGTCCATATCCTCCTCGTTCCCGCATGAGGTGATGCCTTAGTCCACGGATTGGGAGTGGTCGGAGTTGGGTCCGTTGTCCGCCATGCCGGAGAAGGCCGGAGGGGAGCTTACAATCGGAGTGGGGTGAAGAGGAGTGGGGTGGCTAGGGTGTGGTCTAGGATGCGGATGGTGGCAAATATATGTGGGGTCGGGGTGGGCCAGTGTGGGCTGGATCCGACGTGGCTGACATGCCTGGGCGCGTCCGAACTTCCCCATATACGTCCCAAATTTGGGCTGGATATGAGGGGTTCCGGTCAACCCGGGCATACGGGGCCGGTATGAGGAGCATGTTTGGGTCAGCTATTTTTGATCGGTCAGTGAACGGGCCATCTGCCCGGACGTATATGGGAGGGGGTTGGGGAGCCCGGATGTAGCCTCTAGATGCTTTAAGCTTTTGTGTCTCCTTAATTTCTTTAATATCCTGGTTTTCCTAAATCTTAAAAACTGCATCCACACAAAACTCAACAAGAACTCGTGAGATAAGTTAGTATAAATCAATGCAAAAACCTTATTATTCTCTACTATAGCAAATCACTAAAATTATTATTTAACATTGCATACTAAATGCCTCTGCATATTTAATAGTCATATCCTCAAATAGAATCATTACACAAGCAAACATATGCAAACAATGCCAACATAAAAACAATCTGTCAAAATAGTACAATCTGTAAAGAATGCAACAAGATTCATACTTCTATAACTTCAAAAATTCTGAAAAATTACCACACTGTAGACAATTTCTCATAGCTTATTGTATAAAAATTTCAAGATTTTATCACGTTCTGACTTTCCATAACAATTCAAAAAATGATAGAAAACCTTTTGTTTTCAAATAGCAACATGTAGACTTGCAAAATAAGCATGGTAAAGGCTATACTTGACATTTTTATTAAAATAAAAGATACAAAACATTGTTCTTAATATCATCAAGCAAATACAAATAAAAGAAAATGACGCTTCAAGCAAAACACATATCATGTGACGAATGAATATATAGCTTCAAGTGAGGTTACCGATAATGTTGGAGACGAAAAAGGGGATGCCCCGCCTTCCGGGGCAAGCTTGGATTTTCCTTGAATATTACCTTGGGTGTGCCTTGGGCATCCCCAAGCTTAGGGTCTTGCCACTCCTTATTCTCCTCGTATCGATATCTCACCCAAAACTTGAAAACTTCAATCACATAAAACTTAACGAAACTTCGTGAGATAGGTTAGTATAATAAAGGAAAATCATCCACTTTGGTACTGTCAAAAACATGATTCATAATTTTTCTCACACAATACCTACTATACCTTAACATTTTCACAATTTATATTGAGCAATATAAGCCACAGAAACTAGGAAACAAGCAAACTATGCATTGAAAACAGAATATGTAAAAAAAAGAACAATCTGTAATGATCTGGGCAACGACCATACTTATGCTACTCGAAAAATTCTGAAAAATTAGGACAACGTGGGAAATTTGTATATCAATCATCTGTAAAAAAATCAAGAATTTATCACGTTCCAGCAGAGCAGATCAATTCTGTTACTGGGTGCAAAAGTTTCTGTTTTTGCATAGAATCAAGTGAACTATCATCCACACTATCTCAAAGGCCTTACTTGGTACTTTATTAAAACAAAAGCTATAAAACATGATTACTAGAGTAGCCTAATCATGTGAAAACACAAAAATAGTAGGGGTAAATGTTGGGTTGTCTCCCAACAAGCACTTTTCTTTTATGCCTTTTAGCTAGACATGATGATTTCAATGATGCTCACATAAAAGATAAGAATTGAAACATAACGGAAGCATCATGAAACACATGGCAAGCATATTTAAGCCTAACCTACTTCTTATCTGTAGGTATTTTGTGAGCAAGAATCAACTATCATAGGAAGGCAAAATAAGTGCAACTTCAAAACTTTCAACATTAAGAGAGGAAAGTTAATATTAGTAAGAAGCCTACAAGCATATGTTCCTCTCTCATAATAATTTTTAGTAGCACTAAGGTAGACTACAAACTTTTCTCATGCGTAAGGTCTCGGATCTTCCATGGAAATACCTTGTTGGTGATGCCCTTTGAGGAGTACAGATCTTTGCGCGGAAAGTTGCTCAGAATGCACTCGCTAGTCGCTACACACAGTAGCATGAGAGCATGTACAATGGTGGCATATGGATACAGATGCCCCATAAGAAAAGTAGGTTGAAGCATCTACATTGATTTTTTTTCTCTTCAACGCAAGCTACCATTAGTGGGCCTCATTAAGGAAAAGAAAAATAGAGACTCCGGTACACATACATCTCTATTTTCCACTCTAACTTTTCAACTTTTTGCATTGGACCATAATTTTTCTTCCCAGACACCCGCCTCCTACTAAGGATCCCGCTACACCATTCGAACCTACATCCGATCCTACATGGCATGTGGAGAAACACCCTGGGGATATGCATTGGCCATGCCCTGAAGATCACTGCCGGTCTGCGTTGTTGAGGCGGAGAACACCTTTCCGGCTTTCCTTCATGCGTTGGCGAGGTGCACGTAAGCTGTGGCTTGTGGTCCACGATGCGACGAGTGTGGGACTTCTGATGAGAGTGTAATCATCAATAATGGTCCCAAGTCCCAACCGGCTCCTGTCGCTGCTAGCTGCTACTATACCTGGCAAAATTTTGTGTTTTGACCCTTTTCTGAAACTTAATTGAGATTTGACCCTAGTTCTAAAAAAATCGAGATCTGACCCTTTTGCTACCGCCAGGGTCCATGGCGGTAGGGTGTAACAGCCTACCGCTAGGGACCTTGGCGGTAGGATACATCCCTACCGCCAAACAGGCTAGCAGTAGCCTCTACTATTGGGGAACATAGTAATTTCAAAAAAATTCCTACGCACATGCAAGATCATGGTGATGCAAAGCAACGAGAGGGGAGAGTGTTGTCCACGTACCCTCATAGACCGAAAGCGGAAGCGTTAGCACAACGCGGTTGATGTAGTCATACGTCATCACGATCCGACCGATCAAGCACCGAACGCACGGCACCTCCGAGTTCTGCACACGTTCAACTCGATGACGTCCCTCGAACTCCGATCCAGCCGAGCTTTGAGGGAGAGTTCCGTCAGCATGATGGCGTGGTGACGATGATGATGTTCTACCGACGTAGGGCTTTGCCTAAGCACCGCTATGATATGACCGAGGTGGATTCTGGTGGAAGGGGGCACCGCACACGGCTAAGAGATCCAAGTGATCAATTGTTGTCTCTCTAGGGGGTGCCTCCCTCCCCGTATATAAATGAGTAGAGGAGGGGGAGGGGGCCGACCACCCTTGGCGCGCCCCATGAGGAGTCCTACTCCCACCGAGAGTAGGACTCCCCCCTATCCATGTTGGAGTAGGAGAGGAGAGGGAAGGAGAAAGAGGGAGAAAGGAAAGGGGGGCGCCCCCTTCCTAGTCCAATTCGGACTTGGGAGGGGAGGAGCGCGCGGCTGCCCCTTGGCCGCCTCTCCTCTTCCACCAATTGGGCCCATGAGGCCCAATAACCTCCGGGGGGTTCCGGTAACCCTCCGGTACTCCGGTATATATCCGATAACCCCCGGAACCATTCCGGTGTCCGAATATAGCCGTCCAATATATCAATCTTCATGTCTCGACCATTTCGAGACTCCTTGTCATGTCCGTGATCACATCCGGGACTCCGAACTTCCTTTGATACATCAAAACACATAAACTCATAATATAACCGTCATCGAACTTTAAGCGTGCGGACCCTACGGGTTCGAGAACTATGTAGACATGACCGAGACACGTCTCCGGTCAATAACCAATAGCGGAACCTAGATGCTCATATTGGCTTCTACATATTCTATGAAGATCTTTATGTTGGGAAACGTAGTAATTTCAAAAAATTTCCTACGCACACGCAAGATCATGGTGATGCATAGCAACGAGAGGGGAGAGTGTTGTCTACGTACCCTCGTAGACCGAAGCGGAAGCGTTGACGCAACGTAGAGGAAGTAGTCGTACGTCTTCCCGGTTCAACCGATCCAAGCACCGTTACTCCGGCACCTCCGAGTTCTTGGCACACGTTCAGCTCGATGACGCTCCCCGGGCTCCGATCCAGCAAAGCTTCAGGGAAGAGTTCCGTCAGCACGACGGCGTGGTGACGATCTTGATGTTCAACCGTCGCAGGGCTTCGCCTAAGCACTGCTACAAATATGACCGAGGTGTAATATCGTGGAGGGGGGCACCGCACACGGCTAAGGAACGATCACGAAGATCAACTTGTGTGTACTAGGGTGCCCCCCTGCCCCGTATATAAAGGAGCCAAGGGGAGGGGGCGGCCGGCCAAGGAGGGCGCGCCAAGGGGGAGTCCTACTCCCACCGGGAGTAGGACTCCCTTCTTTCCTAGTTGGAGAAGGAGAAGGGGAAAGAGGAGGAAGAGGGAAAGGAAAGGGGGGGGGGCGCCGCCCCCCTTCCCTTGTCCTATTCGGACTAGGAAGGGGAGGGGCGCGCGGCCACCTCTTGCCTCCTTTCCTCTTCTACCTTAAGGCCCATGTAGGCCCAATAACCCCCCGGGGGGTTCCGGTAACCCCCCCGGTACTCCGGTAAAATCCCGATTTCACCCGCAACGATTCCGATATCCAAATATAGGCTTCCAATATATCGATCTTTATGTCTCGACCATTTCGAGACTCCTCGTCATGTCCATGATCACATCCGGGACTCCGAACAACCTTCGGTACATCAAAATACATAAACTCATAATGAAACTGTCATCGTAACGTTAAGCGTGCGGACCCTACGGTTCGAGAACAATGTAGACATGACCGAGACACGTCTCCGGTCAATAACCAATAGCGGAACCTGGATGCTCATATTGGTTCCTACATATTCTACGAAGATCTTTATCGGTCAGACCGCATAACAACATACGTTGTTCCCTTTGTCATCGGTATGTTACTTGCCCGAGATTCGATCGTCGGTATCTCAATACCTAGTTCAATCTCGTTACCGGCAAGTCTCTTTACTCATTCCGTAATACATCATTTCGCAACTAACTCTTTAGTTGCAATGCTTGCAAGGCTTACAAATCCTAATCTCGAAATACGCCAACCCAACATGTACCTTTGGAGACACCTGTAGAGCACCTTTAGAATCACCCATTTACGTTGTGACGTTTGGTAGCACACAAAGTGTTCCTCCGGCAAACGGGAGTTGCATATTCTCATAGTCATAGGAACATGTATAAGTCATGAAGAAAGCAATAGCAACATACTAAACGATCGGGTGCAAAGCTAATGGAATGGGTCATGTCAATCAAATCATTCACCTAATGATGTGATCCCGTTTATCAAATAACAACTCTTTGTTCATGGTTAGGAAACATAACCATCTTTGATTAACGAGCTAGTCAAGTAGAGGCATACTAGTGACACTCTGTTTGTCTATGTATTCACACATGTATTATGTTTCCGGTTAATACAATTCTAGCATGAATAATAAACATTTATCATGATATAAGGAAATAAATAATAACTTTATTATTGCCTCTAGGGCATATTTCCTTTAGTCTCCCACTTGCATTAGAGTCAATAATCTAGATTACACAGCAATGATTCTAACACCTATGGAGCCTTGGTGCTGATCATGTTTTGCTCGTGGAAGAGGCTTAGTCAACGGGTCTGCAACATTCAGATCCGTATGTATCTTGCAAATCTCTATGTCTCCCACCCGGACTAGATCCCGGATGGAATTGAAGCGTCTCTTGATGTGCTTGGTTCTCTTGTGAAATCTGGATTCCTTTGCCAAGGCAATTGCACCAGTATTGTCACAAAAGATTTTCATTGGACCCGATGCACTAGGTATGACACCTAGATCAGATATGAACTCCTTCATCCAAACTCCTTCATTTGCTGCTTCCAAAGCAGCTATGTACTCCGCTTCACATGTAGATCCCGCCACAACGCTTTGTTTAGAACTGCACCAACAGACAGCTCCACCGTTTAATGTAAACACGTATCTGGTTTGCGATTTAGAATCGTCCGGATCAGTGTCAAAGCTTGCATCAACGTATCCTTTTACGTTGAGCTCTTTGTCACCTCCATATATGAGAAACATATCCTTAGTCCTTTTCAGGTATTTCAGGATGTTCTTGACCGCTGTCCAGTGATGCACTCCTGGATCACTTTGGTACCTCCCTGCTAGACTTATAGCAAGGCACACATCAGGTCTGGTACACAGCATTGCATACATGATAGAGCCTATGGCTGAAGCATAGGGAACATCTTTCATTTTCTCTCTATCTTCTGCAGTGGTCGGGCATTGAGTCTTACTCAACTTCACACCTTGTAACACAGGCAAGAACCCTTTCTTTGCTTGATCCATTTTGAACTTCTTCAAAACTTTGTCAAGGTATGTGATTTGTGAAAGTCCAATTAAGCGTCTTGATCTATCTCTATAGATCTTAATGCCTAATATGTAAGCAGCTTCACTGAGGTCTTTCATTGAAAAACTCTTATTCAAGTATCCCTTTATGCTATCCAGAAATTCTATATCATTTCCAATTAGCAATATGTCATCCACATATAATATCAGAAATGCTACAGAGCTCCCACTCACTTTCTTGTAAATACAGGCTTCTCCAAAAGTCTGTATAAAACCAAATGCTTTGATCACACTATCAAAGCGTTTATTCCAACTCCGAGAGGCTTGCACCAGTCCATAAATGGATCGCTGGAGCTTGCACACTTTGTTAGCTCCCTTTGGATCGACAAAACCTTCTGGTTGCATCATATACAACACTTCTTCCAGAAATCCATTCAGGAATGCAGTTTTGACATCCATCTGCCAAATTTCATAATCATAAAATGCGGCAATTGCTAACGTGATTCAGACAGACTTAAGCATCGCTACGGGTGAGAAGGTCTCATCATAGTCAATCCCTTGAACTTGCCGAAAACCTTTTGCGACAAGTCGAGCTTTCTAGACAGTAATATTACCGTCAGCGTCAGTCTTCTTCTTGAAGATCCATTTATTCTCAATTGCTTGCCGATCATCGGGCAAGTCAACCAAAGTCCATACTTTGTTCTCATACATGGATCCCATCTCAGATTTCATGGCTTCAAGCCATTCTGCGGAATCTGGGCTCACCATAGCTTCTTCATAGTTCGTAGGTTCATCATGATCTAGTAGCATGACTTCCAGAACAAGATTACCGTACCACTCTGGCGCGGATCTCACTCTGGTTGATCTACGAGGTTCAGTAGTATCTTGTTCTGAAGTTTCATGATCATCATCATTAGCTTCCTCACTAACTGGTGTAGGTGTCACAGAAACAGTTTTCTGTGATGCACTACTTTCCAATAAGGGAGCAGGTACAGTTACCTCGTCAAGTTCTACTTTCCTCCCACTCACTTCTTTCGAGAGAAACTCCTTCTCCAAAAAGTTTCCGAACTTAGCAACAAAAGTCTTGCCTTCGGATCTGTGATAGAAGGTGTATCCAATAGTCTCCTTTGGATATCCTATGAAGACACATTTCTCCGATTTGGGTTCGAGCTTATCAGGTTGAAGCTTTTTCACATAAGCATCGCAGCCCCAAACTTTCAGAAACGACAACTTTGGTTTCTTGTCAAACCATAGTTCATAAGGCGTCGTCTCAACGGATTTTGATGGTGCCCTATTTAACGTGAATGCAGCCGTCTCCAAAGCATAACCCCAAAACGATAGCGGTAAATCAATAAGAGACATCATAGATCGCACCATATCTAGTAAAGTACGATTACGACGTTCGGACACACCATTACGCTGTGGTGTTCCGGGTGGCGTGAGTTGCGAAACTATTCCGCATTGTTTCAAATGTACACCAAACTCGTAACTCAAATATTCTCCTCCACGATCAGATCGTAGAAACTTTATTTTCTTGTTACGATGATTTTCAACTTCACTCTAAAATTCTTTGAACTTTTCAAACGTTTCAGACTTATGTTTTATTAAGTAGATATACCCATATCTGCTTAAGTCATCTGTGAAGGTGAGAAAATAACGATATCCGCCACGAGCCTCAATATTCATCGGACCACATACATCTGTATGTATGATTTCCAACAAATCTGTTGCTCTCTCCATAGTACCGGAGAACGGTGTTTTAGTCATCTTGCCCATGAGGCACGGTTCGCAAGTACCAAGTGATTCATAATCAAGTGGTTCCAAAAGTCCATCAGTATGGAGTTTCTTCATGCGCTTTACACCGATATGACCTAAATGGCAGTGCCACAAATAAGTTGCACTATCATTATCAACTCTGCATCTTTTGGCTTCAACACTATGAATATGTGTGTCACTACTATCGAGATTCAATAAAAATAGACCACTCTTTAAGGGTGCATGACCATAAAAGATATTACTCATATAAATAGAACAACCATTATTCTCAGATTTAAATGAATAACCGTCTCGCATCAAACATGATCCAGATATAATATTCATGCTTAACGCCGGCACCAAATAACAATTATTTAGGTCTAATATTAATCCCGAAGGTAGATGTAGAGGTAGCGTGCCGACTGCGATCACATCGACTTTGGAACCGTTTCCCACGCGCATCGTCACCTCGTCCTTAGCCAATCTTCGCTTAATCCGTAGTCCCTGTTTCGAGTTGCAAATATTAGCAACAGAACCAGTATCAAATACCCAGGTGCTACTGCGAGCATTAGTAAGGTACACATCAATAACATGTATATCACATATACCTTTGTTCACCTTGCCATCCTTCTTATCCGCCAAATACCTGGGGCAGTTCCGCTTCCAGTGACCAGTCTTCTTGCAGTAGAAGCACTCAGTTTCAGGCTTAGGTCCAGGTTTGGGTTTCTTCTCTTGAGCAGCAACTTGCTTGCTGTTCTTTTTGAAGTTCCCCTTCTTCTTCCCTTTGCCCTTTTTCTTGAAACTAGTGGTCTTGTTGACCATCAACACTTGATGCTCCTTCTTGATTTCTACCTCCGCAGCTTTTAGCATTGCGAAGAGCTCGGGAATAGTCTTATTCATCCCTTGCATATTATAGTTCATCACGAAGCTCTTGTAGCTTGGTGGCAGTGATTGGAGAATTCTGTCAATGACGCAATCATCTGGAAGATTAACTCCCAATTGAATCAAGTGATTATTATACCCAGACATTTTGAGTATATGCTCACTGACAGAACTGTTCTCCTCCATCTTGCAGCTATAGAACTTATTGGAGACTTCATATCTCTCAATTCGGGAATTTTCTTGAAATATTAACTTCAACTCCTGGAACATCTCATATGCTTCATGATGTTCAAAACGTCGTTGAAGTCCCGATTCTAAGCCGTAGAGCATGGCACACTGAACTATTGAGTAGTCATCAGCTTTGCTCTGCCAGACGTTCATAACATCTGGTGTTGCTCCAGCAGCAGGCCTGGCACCCAGCGGTGCTTCCAGGACGTAATTTTTCTGTGCAGCAATGAGGATAATCCTCAAGTTACGGCCCAGTCCGTGTAATTGCTACCATCATCTTTCAACTTTGCTTTCTCAAGGAACGCATTAAAATTCAACGGAACAACAGCACGAGCCATCTATCTACAATCAAGCATAAACAAGCAAGATACTATCAGGTACTAAGTTTCATGATAAATTTAGGTTCAATTAATTTACTTAAAGAACTCCCACTTAGATAGACATCCCTCTAATCCTCTAAGTGATTACGTGATCCAAATCAACTAAACCATGTCCGATCATCACGTGAGATGGAGTAGTTTCATTGGTGAACATCACTATGTTGATCATATCTACTATATGATTCACGCTCGACCTTTCGGTCTCCGTGTTCCGAGGCCATATCTGTATATGCTTGGCTTGTCAAGTATAACCTGAGTATTCCGCATGTGCAACTGTTTTGCACCCGTTGTATTTGAACGTAGAGCCTATCACACCCGATCATCACGTGGTGTCTCAGCACGAAGAACTTTCGCAACGGTGCATACTCAGGGAGAACACTTCTTGATAATTAGTGAGAGATCATCTTATAATGCTACCGTCAATCAAAGCAAGATAAGATGCATAAAAGATAAACATCACATGCAATCAATATAAGTGATATGATATGGCCATCATCATCTTGTGCTTCTGATCTCCATCTTCGAAGCACCGTCGTGATCACCATCGTCACCGGCTCGACACCTTGATCTCCATCGTAGCATCGTTGTCGTCTCGCCAATCTTATGCTTCCACGACTATCGCTACCGCTTAGTGATAAAGTAAAGCATTACAGCGCGATTGCATTGCATACAATAAAGCGACAACCATATGGCTCCTGCCAGTTGCCGATAACTCGGTTATAAAACATGATCATCTCATACAATAAAATTTAGCATCATGTCTTGACCAAATCACATCACAACATGCCCTGCAAAAACAAGTTAGACGTCCTCTACTTTGTTGTTGCAAGTTTTACGTGGCTGCTACGGGCTTAAGTAAGAACCAATCTTACCTACGCATCAAAAACCACAACGATAGTTTGTCAAGTTGGTGCTGTTTTAACCTTCGCAAGGACCGGGCGTAGCCACACTCAGTTCAACTAAAGTTGGAGAAACTGTCACCCGCTAGCCACCTTTGTGCAAAGCACGTCGGGAGAACCGGTCTCGCGTAAGCGTACGCGTAATGTCAGTCCGGGCCGCTTCGTCCAACAATACCGCGGAACCAAAGTATGACATGCTGGTAAGCAGTATGACTTATATCGCCCACAACTCACTTGTGTTCTACTCGTGCATATAACATCAACACATAAAACCTAGGCTCGGATGCCACTGTTGGGAAACGTAGTAATTTCAAAAAATTTCCTATGCACACGCAAGATCATGGTGATGCATAGCAACGAGAGGGGAGAGTGTTGTCTACGTACCCTCGTAGACCGAAGCGGAAGCGTTGACGCAGCGTAGAGGAAGTAGTCGTACGCCTTCCCGGTTCAACAGATCCAAGCACCGTTACTCCGGCACCTCCGAGTTCTTGGCACACGTTCAGCTCGATGACGCTCCCCGGGCTCTGATCCAGCAAAGCTTCGGGGAAGAGTTCCGTCAGCACGACGGCGTGGTGACGATCTTGATGTTCAACCGTCGCAGGGCTTCGCCTAAGCACCACTACAATATGACCGAGGTGTAATATCGTGGAGGGGGGCACCGCACACGGCTAAGGAACGATCACGAAGATCAACTTGTGTGTACTAGGGTGCCCCTTGCCCCGTATATAAAGGAGCCAAGGGGAGGGGGCGGCCGGCCAAGGAGGGCGCGCCAAGGGGGAGTCCTACTCCCACCGGGAGTAGGACTCCCTTCTCCCTTCTTTCCTAGTTGGAGAAGGAGAAGGGGAAAGAGGAGGAAGAGGGAAAGGAAAGGGGGGGGGGGCGCCGCCCCCCTTCCCTTGTCCTATTCGGACTAGGAAGGGGAGGGGCACGCGGCCACCTCTTGCCTCCTTTCCTCTTCTCCCTTAAGGCCCATGTAGGCCCAATAACCCCCCGGGGGGTTCCGGTAACCCCCCCGGTACTCCGGTAAAATCCCGATTTCACCCGGAACGATTCCAATATCCAAATATAGGCTTCCAATATATCGATCTTTATGTCTCGACCATTTCGAGACTCCTCGTCATGTCCATGATCACATCCGGGACTCCGAACAACCTTCGGTACATCAAAATACATAAACTCATAATGAAACTGTCATCGTAACGTTAAGCGTGCGGACCCTACGGTTCGAGAACAATGTAGACATGACCGAGACACGTCTCCGGTCAATAACCAATAGTGGAACCTGGATGCTCATATTGGTTCCTACATATTCTACGAAGATCTTTATCGGTCAGACCGCATAACAACATACGTTGTTCCCTTTGTCATCGGTATGTTACTTGCCCGAGATTCGATCATCGGTATCTCAATACCTAGTTCAATGTCGTTACCGGCAAGTCTCTTTACTCGTTTCGTAATACATCATTTCGCAACTAACTCTTTAGTTGCAATGCTTGCAAGGCTTATGTGATGTGCATTACCGAGAGGGCCCAGAGATACCTCTCCGACAATCGGAGTGACAAATCCTAATCTCGAAATGCGCCAACCCAACATGTACCTTTGGAGACACCTGTAGAGCACCTTTATAATCACCCATTTATGTTGTGACGTTTGGTAGCACACAAAGTGTTCCTCCGACAAACGGGAGTTGCATAATCTCATAGTCACAGGAACATGTATAAGTCATGAAGAAAGCAATAGCAACATACTAAACGATCGGGTGCTAAGCTAATGAAATGGGTCATGTCAATCAGATCATTCACCTAATGATGTGATCCCGTTAATCAAATAACAACTCTTTGTTCATGGTTAGGAAACATAACCATCTTTGATTAACGAGCTAGTCAAGTAGAGGCATACTAGTGACACTCTGTTTGTCTATGTATTCACACATGTATTATGTTTCCGGTTAATACAATTCTAGCATGAATAATAAACATTTATCATGATATAAGGAAATAAATAATAACTTTATTATTGCCTCTAGGGCATATTTCCTTCACTTTATCGGTCAAACAGCATAACAACATATGTTGTTCCCTTTGTCATCGGTATGTTACTTGCCCAAGATTCGATCGTTGGTATCTCAATACCTATTCAATCTCGTTACCGGCAAGTCTCTTTACTCGTTCTATAATACATCATCCTACTACTAACTCATTAGTTGCAATGCTTGCAAGGCTCAAGTGATGTGTATTACCAAGTGGGCCCAGAGATACCTCTCTGACAATCGGAGTGACGAATCCTAGTCTCGAAATACACCAACCCAACAAGTACCTTTGGAGACACCTATAGAGCACCTTTATAATCACCCAGTTACGTTGTGATGTTTGGTAGCACACAAAGTGTTCCTTCGGTAAATGGGAGTTGCATACTCTCATAGTCACAGGAACATGCATAAGTCATGAAGAAAGCAATAGCAACAAACTAAACGATCAAGTGCTAAGCTAACGGAATGGGTCAAGTCAATCACACCATTCTCCTGATGATGTGATCCCGTTAATCAAATGAAAACTCATGTCTATGGCTAGGAAACATAACCATCTTTGATTAACGAGCTAGTCTAGTAGAGGCATACTAGTGACACTTTGTCTATGTATTCACACATGTATCATGTTTCCGGTTAATACAATTCTAGCATGAATAATAAACATTTATCATGATATAAGGAAATAAATAATAACTTTATTATTGCCTGTAAGGCATAATTCCTTCAATCTCCCACTTGCATTAGAGTCAATAATCTAGATTACACAGTAATGATTCTAACACCCATGGAGCCTTGGTGCTGATCATGTTTTGCTCGTGGAAGAGGCTTAGTCAATGGGTCTGGAACATTCAGATCCATATGTATCCTCCAAATCTCTATGTCTCCCACCTGGACTTGATCCCAGATGGAGTTGAAGCGTCTCTTGATGTGATTGGTTCTCTTGTGAAATCTGGATTCCTTTGCCAAAGCAATTGCACCAGTATTGTCACAAAAGAATTTCATTGGACCCGATGCACTAGGTATGACACCTAGATCGGATATGAACTCCTTCATCCAGACTCCTTCATTTGCTGCTTCCGAAGCAGCTATGTACTCCGCTTCACATATAGATACCGCTACAACGCTTTGTTTAGAACTGCACCAACTGACAGCTCCACCGTTTAATAAGAACACGTATCCGGTTTGCGATTTAGAATCGTCCGGATTGGGTCAAAGCTTGCATCAACGTAACCATTTACGAAGAGCTCTTTGTCACCTCCATAAAATAGAAACATATCCTTCGTCCTTTTTAGGTATTTCATGATGTTCTTGACCGCTATCCAGTGATCCACTCCTAGATTACTTTGGTACCTCCCTGCTAAACTAATAGCAAGGCACACATCAGGTCTGGTACACATCATTGCATACACGACAGAGCCTATGGCTGAAGCATAGGGAACATCTTTCATTTTCTCTCTATCTTCTGCGGTGGTCGGGCATTGAGTCTTACTCAACTTCACACCTTGTAATACAGGCAAGAACCCTTTCTTTGCTTGATCCATTTTGAACTTCTTCAAAACTTTGTCAAGGTATGTGCTTTGTGCAAGTCCAATTAAGCGTCTCGATCTATCTCTATAGATCTTGATGCCCAATATATAAGCAGCTTCACCGAGGTCTTTCATTGAAAAACTCTTATTCAAATATCCTTTTATGCTATCCAGAAATTCTATATCATTTCCAATCAACAATATGTCATCCACATATAATATCAGAAATGCTACAGAGCTCCCACTCACTTTCTGGTAAATACAGGCTTCCCCAAAAGTCTGTATAAAACCATATGCTTTGATCACACTATCAAAATGTTTATTCCAACTCCGAGAGGCTTGCACCAGTCCATAAATGGATCGCTGGATCTTGCACTCTTTGTTAGCTCCCTTTGGATCGACAAAACCTTCCGGCTGCATCATATACAACTCTTCTTCCAGAAATCCATTCAGGAATGCAGTTTTGACATCCATTTGCCAAATTTCATAACCATAAAATGCGGCAATTGCTCACATGATTAAGACAGACTTAAGCATCGCTACAGGTGAGAAGGTCTCATCATAGTCAATCCCTTGAACTTGTCGAAAAGTAACAAGTTGAGCTTTATAGACAGTAACATTACCATTAGCGTCAGTCTTCTTCTTGAAGATCCATTTATTCTCGATGGCTTGCCGATCATCGGGCAAGTCAACCAAAGTCCACATTTTGTTCTCATACATGGATCCCATCTCAAATTTCATGGCTTCAAGCCATTTTGCGGAATCTGGGCTCACCATCGCTTCTTCATAGTTCGTAGGTTCATCATGGTCTAGTAACATAACCTGCAGAACAGGATTACCGTACCACTCTGGTGCGGATCTTACTCTGGTTGATCTACGAGGTTCAGTAACAACTTGATCTGAAGTTTCATGATCATCATCATTAACTTCCTCACTAATTGGTGTAGTTGTCACAGGAACCGGGTTCTGTGATGAACTACTTTCCAATAAGGGAGCAGGTATAGTTACCTCATCAAGTTCTACTTTCCTCCCACTCACTTCTTTCGAGAGAAACTCCTTCTCTAGAAAGGATCCAAATTTAGCAACAAAAGTTTTGCCTTCAGATCTGTGATAGAAGGTGTACCCAACAGTTTCCTTTGGGTATCTTATGAAGACACATTTCTCCGATTTGGGTTCGAGCTTATCAGGTTGAAGTTTTTTCACATAAGCATCGCAGACCCAAACTTTAAGAAACGACAACTTTGGTTTCTTGCCAAACCACAGTTCATAAGGCGTCGTCTCAACGGATTTTGATGGTGCCCTATTTAACGTGAATGCAGCCGTCTCTAAAGCATAACCCCAAAATGATAGCGGTAAATCAGTAAGAGACATTATAGATCGCACCATATCTAGTAAAGTATGATTACGACGTTCAGACACACCATTATGTTATGGTGTTCCGGGTGGCGTGAGTTGCGAAACTATTCCGCATTGTTTCAAATGAAGACCAAACTCGTAACTCAAATATTCTCCTCCACGATCAGATCGTAGAAACTTTATTTTCTTGCTACGATGATTTTCCACTTCACTCTGAAATTCTTTGAACTTTTCAAATGTCTCAGACTTATGTTTCATTAAGTAGATATACCCATATATACTTACATCATCTGTGAAGGTGAGAAAATAACGATACCCGCCGCGAGCCTCAACATTCATCGGACCACATACATCTGTATGTATGATTTCCAACAAATCTGTTGCTCGCTCCATAGTTCCGGAGAATAGCATTTTAGTCATCTTGCCCATGAGGCACGGTTCGCAAGTACCAAGTGATTCATAATCAAGTGGTTCCAAAAGTCCATCAGTATGGAGTTTCTTCATGCGCTTTACACCAATATGACCTAAAGGGCAGTGCCACAAATAAGTTGCACTATCATTATCAACTCTGCATCTTTTGGCTTCAATATTACGAATATGTGTATCACTACTATCGAGATTCAATAAGAATAGACCATTCTTCAAGGGTGCATGACCATAAAAGATATTACTCATATAAATAGAACAATCATTATTCTTTGATTTAAATGAATAACCATCTCGCATCAAACAAGATCAAGATATAATGTTTATGCTCAACGCTGGCACCAAATAACAATTATTCAGGTCTAAAACTAATCCCGAAGGTAGATGTAGAGGTAGTGTGCCGACCGCGATCACATCGACTTTGGAACCATTTCCCACGCGCATCGTCACCTCGCCCTTAGCCAATCTTTGCTTAATCCGTAGTCCATGTTTCGAGTTGCAAATATTAGCAACAGAACCAGTATCAAATACCCAGGTGCTACTGCGAGCATTAGTAAGGTACACATCAATAACATGTATATCACATATACCTTTGTTCACCTTGCCATCCTTCTTATCCGCCAAATACCTGGGGCAGTTCCGCTTCCAGTGACCAGTCTGTTTGCAGTAGAAGCACTTAGTTTCAGGCTTAGGTCCAGACTTGGGTTTCTTCTCTTGAGCAGCAACTTGTTTGCCATTCTTCTTGAAGTTCCCCTTCTTCTTCCCTTTACCCTTTTTCTTGAAACTAGTGGTCTTGTTGACCATCAACACTTGATGCTCCTTTTTGATTTTTGCCTCCGCAGCCTTTAACATCGCGAAGAGCTCGGGAATTGTCTTATTCACCCCTTGCATATTATAGTAGTGATTGAAGAACTCCTTGATGGAAGCTTTTGTAGCTTAGAGGCAGTGATTGAAGAACTCTGTCAATGGCACTATCAACAAGAAGATTAACTCCTAGTTAAGTCAAGTGATTATTATACCCAGACATTTTGAGTATATGTTCACTGACAGAACTATTCTTCTCCATCTTGCAGCTATAGAACTTATTGGAGACTTCATATCTCTCAATCTAGGCATTTGCTTGAAATATTAACTTCAACTCCTGGAACATCTCATATGCTCCATGACGTTCAAAACGTCGTTGAAGTCCCGGTTCTAAGCCGTAAAGCATGGCACAATGAACTATCGAGTAGTCATCAGCTTTACTCTACCAAACATTCTTAACGTTATAAGCAGCATCTGCAGCAGGCCTGGCACCTAGCGGTGCTTCCAGGACGTAATTCTTCTGTGCAGCAATGAGGATAATCCTCAAGTTACGGACACAGTCCGTGTAGTTGCTACCATCATCTTTCAACTTTGCTTTCTCAAGGAACGCATTAAAATTCAATGGAACAACAGCACGGGCCATCTATTTACAATCAACATAGACAAGCAAAATACTATCAGGTACTAAGTTCAAGATAAATTTAAGTTCAATTAATCATATTACTTAAGAACTCCCACTTAGATAGACATCTCTATAATCCTCTAAGTGATCACGTGATCCAAATCAACCAAACCATGTCCGATCATCACGTGAGATGGAGTAGTTTCAATGGTGAACATCACTATGTTGATCATATCTACTATATGATTCACGCTCGACCTTTCGGTCTCAGTGTTCCGAGGCCATATCTGCATATGCTATGCTCGTCAAGTTTAACCTGAGTATTCCGCGTGTGCAACTGTTTTGCACCTGTTGTATTTGAACGTAGAGCCTATCACACCCGATCATCACGTGGTGTCTCAGCACGAAGAACTTTCGCAATGGTGCATACTTAGGGAGAACACTTATACCTTGATAATTTAGTGAGAGATCATCTTATAATGTTGCCGTCAATCAAAGCAAGATAAGATGAATAAAAGATAAACATCACATGCAATCAATATAAGTGATATGATATGGCCATCATCATCTTGTGCTTGTGATCTTCATCTTTGAAGCACCATCATGATCACCATCGTCACCGGCGCGACACTTTGATCTCCATCGTAGCATCGTTGTCGTCTCGCCAACTTATGCTTCTACGACTATCGCTACCGCTTAGTGATAAAGTAAAGCATTACAGGGCGATTGCATTGCATACAATAAAGCGACAACCATATGGCTCCTGCCAGTTGCCGATAACTTGGTTACAAAACATGATCATCTCATACAATAAAATATAGCATCATGCCTTGACCATATCACATCGCAACATGCCCTACAAAAACAAGTTAGATGTCCTCTACTTTGTTGTTGCAAGTTTTACGTGGCTGCTGCGGGCTAAGCAAGAACCGTTCTTACCTACGCATCAGAACCACAACGATAGTTCATCAAGTTAGTGTTGTTTTAACCTTCTCAAGGACCGGGCGTAGCCACACTCGGTTCAACTAAAGTTGGAGAAACTGTCACCCGCAAGCCACCTATGTGCAAAGCACGTCGGGAGAACCGGTCTCGCGTAAGCGTACGCGTAATGTCGGTCCGGGCCGCTTCGTCCAACAGTACCGCCGAACCAAAGTATGACATGCTGGTAAGCAGTATGACTTATATCGCCCACAACTCACTTGTGTTCTACTCGTGCATATAACATCAACATATAAAACCTAGGCTCGGATGCCACTGTTGGGGAACATAGTAATTTCAAAAAATTTCCTACGCACATGCAAGATCATGGTGATGCATAGCAACGAGAGGGGAAGTGTTGTCCACGTACCCTCGTAGACCGAAAGCGGAAGCGTTAGCACAACGCGGTTGATGTAGTCGTATGTCTTCATGATCCGACCGATCAAGCATCGAACGCACGACACCTCCGAGTTCTGCACACGTTCAACTCTATGACGTCCCTCGAACTCCGATCTAGCCGAGCTTTGAGGGAGAGTTCCGTCAGCACGACGGCGTGGTGACGATGATGATGTTCTACCAACGCAGGGCTTCGCCTAAGCACCGCTACGATATGACCGAGGTGGATTATGGTGGAAGGAGGCACCGCACACGGCTAAGAGATCCAAGGGATCAATTGTTGTCTCTCTAGGGGGTGCTTCCCTCCCTGTATATAAAGGAGTAGAGGAGGGGGAGGGGGCCGACCACCCTTGGCGCGCCCCATGAGGAGTCCTACTGTAACACCCCGGATGTAACTTACCATATTTGTAACTCCGACTCTGCCGTTTCCGACTCTAAGTTATGAGGTTCCCTCGTGCTTGGGTTTTGTCTTTGTTTTGCATTTTTTTCATGTCATGCATTTCATATCATGTGCATCACATTTTGCATACGTGTTCGTCTTCATGCATCCGAGCATTTTCCCCGTTGTCCGTTTTGCAATCCGACACTCCTACGTCCTCCGGCGCCCCCTTTTGCCTCTTTTCGTGAGCGGGTGTTAAACATTCTCGAAATGGACTGAGATTTGCCAAGCGGCCTTGGTACACCATCGGTAGACCGCCTGTCAAATTTTGTGCCATTTGGAGGCCATTTGATACTCCAACGGTTAACCGGGTAACCGTAAAGGCCTCGTGTGTGTTGCAGCCCAACACCCCTCCAAAACAGCCCAACAACCCTTCCAAACCTATCCCATGTCCTCCGCCGTCGGATCACGATCGCGTGGCCGAAAACCGCACTCCATTTGGACACTCCCACCTCCTTCTAGGTATAAATATGTGCAACCCTCTCCAAATCCCGCATGAAACCCTAGCTTTTTCCCCTCTCCGCCGCAGGACGAAATCCCCACCTGCCGGACGTGTCCGCCACCTCCACCGCCGCCACGTGTCGCCCGCTGGTTCGTCAAGCCGCGCGCCCACATCGCCGCGCCTACCCGCGCGCCGGCCCGCCGGGGCCCAGGCGGGGCCCTCCCGGCCCGTCCGCGCCGCCCGAGCCTCCCTGGCTCACGCGAGCTCCGCCGCCGCCCACTCCCGCGACGGCCGCCGTCTCCCAGAGCCTCCGTCGCTGTTCTTCACTCCGGCAGCCGCCGCCCTTCCACAGCTCACCGCCGCCGCCTTCGCCGCCTCCCACGTCGCCGACCACCGCGCGGGAGCTGCGCCGCCCGGGTCCGGCCTCCCCGGCCCCCGATCCGCCGTTCTCTACTCCGGCCAACCGTAGCCTCCAACTCCGGCCATCTTCCGGCGATCCTTGTTTTCCATGCAAGACAAACCCTAGATCTGGAATTCTCAGGTTGACCCCCAAAATCTTCTAAGTCCTCAAAATATTGCATTCTGAAGCCCTATTCAACATGCCATAACTCCTCATCCGTAGATCCATTTTGCATGCATGATATATCAAAATGTTCATCATGATGTGCTCTTCATTTTGTTCCATTGTGACATGCTTGTTTGAGTCCATTTTGATACCCAAATCGTTGATGCAAGAGTGCTATAAAATGTTAGGTGCTGATTCTTAGCAGAGTATGAGCATTTGTCATTTTTGCTACATTTGTTGTGTGCTGCATATGGGCATGAGCTCTACATGTGTTTTGGGCTATACCATGCCATCTTTACAGGGGTATATGCCATATATTTTTGTGATCAATGTGGTGACTAGCACAAGCATGCAAAGTAGCTCTCGTGATATCGCTGATTTCAGGGACTTAGAATTTCACCAAATCATTTCCATGCTGTTATTTTTATGCCATGTATTCATGATGCTACAGAGTGATCCATGCTTGTTTTGAGTATCTTCAGTAAGGAGGATTTTGACATATGGTTATGCTCTATCCATCCATGCCCCTGTTTGCAATTATGGAGTGCCCTAGAATGACTTAATATTGCTCTACTTTTGCTATAAAATGTTCCTGGCAGATTGTTTACGTGCTAATCAATTTTGCCAAGGTTGTTGTAGTTGATCCAGGCATGCTATAAACTTGTTATTGCCTTGGTTAGCTTCTTGAACGTGCCATCTTGCTGATGCTATGCTTATATTGTCATGGAATGCCTTTTGTTGAGTGAATCGAGCTCGCTAAGATGCCTTCGTAATTCTGTTTTTGCCATGCTCAGTTTTCTGCCAAGTCTGAATCTGTTAACGAAACTTGCTATCTTTACATGGGTGCCATCATATTTTCTGTGCCCTTTTGACTCATGGTCAGTAAGGGACTTTTGTTCTATGCTTTGAGTAGATTCATTCCATGCCTTGTTTTGCTATGATATGTTCCTATAGCATGTTGTTAGCTTGCTCTAAACATGTCTTCCTGATGTTAATTCCTGGCATGTTTTTTTCACTAAGTCTGTGATGCTGTTATCTTTTGCACTTTTGCCATGCTTGTTTGAACCTTCTCTTGTGTCCATCTTTTGTCAAGCATCTCGAGTAGATCACTGTCATGTGCTTTGTTTCTATGTTGGAGTGGAGTAGCTTAGTTTCTTGTTGCATTCTAGATGGCATCGTGCTGTTAATCGCAGAATTGTGCCATTCTTGTTTTGCTAGCCATTTGCAAACCGTGCTTCCGATTCCGGTGATCTTCTTCATATCGATTTCGACCGAAATCAACTCATCTTTCCAGCGGCACACTTGGTTTGCCAAGTTGATGCCTTGTTTATCCTTTTCCTTCCGGAGCACGCATATGCATTGCATATCACATCCTGCATGTCATGCCATGTTTTGCATCATGTTGCTTGTGCATTGCACCGTGATTGATTGTTGGTCTTGCTTGTGTTCTTGCTTTGGGTAGAGCCGGGAGATGAATACGTGATCGAGGAACTCGTTGAGTACGCTTACGAGGATCAAGCTTTCGTCAACTCAGAGAACTTTGCAGGCAAGATGACCATACCCTCGAAATCACTTCTATCTTTGCTTGCTAGTTGCTCGCTCTTTTGCTATGCCGTGATACCTACCACTTGCTATAACATGCCTCCCATATTGCCATGTCAAGCCTCTAACCCACCTTTCCTAGCAACCCGTTGTTTGGCTATGTTACCACTTTGCTCAGCCCCTCTTATAGCGTTGCTAGCTGCAGGTGAAGATGAAGTTTGTTCCGTGTTGGAACATGGATTTTGTTGGGATATTAGTATTATATCTTGTTTACTTTAATGCATCTATATACTTGGTAAAGGGTGGAAGGCTCGGCCTTATGTCTGGTGTTTTGTTCCACTCTTGCCGCCCTAGTTTCCGTCATACCGGTGTTATGTTCCTTGATTTTGCGTTCCTTACACGGTTGAGTGTTATGGGAACCCCTTCATAGTTCGCCTTGAATAAAACTCCTCCAGCAAGGCCCAACCTTGGTTTTACCATTTGCCACCTAAGCCTTTTTCCCTTGGGTTCCGCGGACTCAAGGGTCATCTTTATTTTAAACCCCCGGGCCAGTGCTCCTCTGAGTGTTGGTCCAACCTGTCAGCCGCCGGTGACCACCAGGGGCAACTCTGGGTTGGCCTACTGGAATCTTGGACAATCCAGTGTGCCCTGAGAATGAGATATGTGCAGCTCCTATCGGGATTTGTTGGCACATTCGGGCAGCTTTGCTGGTCTTGTTTTACCATTGTCGAAATGTATTGTAACCGGGATTCCGAGTCTGATCGGGTCTTCCTGGGAGAAGGAATATCCTTCGTTGACCGTGAGAGCTTGTGATGGGCTAAGTTGGGACACCCCTGTAGGGTTTTGAACTTTCGAAAGCCGTGCCCGTGGTTATGGGCAGATTGGAATTTGTTAATGTCCGGTTGTAGAGAACTTGAAACTTAACTTAATTAAAATGAACCAACCGCGTGTGTAACCGTGATGGTCTCTTTTCGGCGGAGTCCGGGAAGAGAACACAGTCTCGTGTTATGCTTGAACGTAAGTAGTTTCAGGATCACTTCTTGATCTTTATAGCTTCTCGACTGTGCTTTGCTTCTCTTCTCGCTCTCATTTGCGTAAGTTAGCCACATATATGCTAGTGCTTGGTGCAGCTCCACCTCATTACCCCTTTCCTACCTTAAGCTTAAATAGTCTTGATCGCGAGGGTGTGAGATTGCTAAGTCTCCGTGACTCACAGATTACCTCAAAACAGATGCAGGTGCCGATGATGCCAGTGCAGGGGACGCGACCGAACTCAAGTGGGAGTTCGACGAGGATTCGGGACGTTACTATGTGTCTTTTCCGGACGATCAGTAGAGGAGCCTAGTTGGGGCGATCGGGGATCTAGCATTTGGGGTTGTCTTTCTTTATTTTGGTGCCGTAGTCGGACCTTGATTGTATTCTGGATGATGTATGCTATATTTATGTATTGTGTGAAGTGGCGATTGTAAGCCAACTCTTTATCCCTTTCTTATTCAGTACATGGGATGTGTAAAGATTACCCCTCTTGTGACATGCCTACTATGCGGTTATGCCTCTAAGTCGTGCTCCGACACGTGGGAGATATAGCCGCATCGTGGGTGTTACAAGTTGGTAATCAGAGCCTTCCCCGACTTAGGAGCCCCCTGCTTGATCGAATCGCTGATGTTGTTGAGTCTAGAAAAATGTTTTGAGTCTTATAGGATTATATATATCGGAGAGTATGATTATTTTTACCCCTCAGTCCCTTCGTCGCTTTGGTGAAGCCTCATGACGTAGAGTTTTGAATCTTCTCTCCTCAAATTTCACTAAAAAAATTAGGATCACGCGGGTATCTTGGAATCATTCTGATGGTTTGTGACGAGAACATTGTTCTTGGTGCTTCCTGACATTTAGGGGTTGTGGCAGTGTCCCGGGGAGTTGAGATCCGAGGTGTTGTCGTCACAATTTTATCATTGCAGTTCTGGAATACCTGAGTTCGCCGACATCGAAAATCTCCTTTATGCAGTTGTTGGTGAGATAACCTCGACGCCACCCAGTATTGGGGCGGGAGTTCGGGAGTATTGCCATAACTCGTATAACGTATGCTTTTCGAAGGTTGAGGTAAATGATTTCCGAAGGTTTCTTGGTTATGTGTTGAAGGATGGATACAACTAGATGTAGGATTTGCTAGTTTTGGGTGAGATATTATGCTTCCCCTGTATCCCCAACACCCGATTGCATAACCGGAAAGTTTCAGCAGTTTTATAGGTGGGAATTCTTGTAGCTCTAGTATTTCTTCCTGCAGATAGTTGGTTTGTGATTGGGTAATCCTTACCAATTATTTGCTCATATCTGTACCTTGTTGATTTATTCATCTACCTTTATCTTTCAAGATGCTAACGGATGTCAACCTCTTCAGGATGGCTCCTCCAATGCGTCAGAATCCGGAACCTCCGCCACCACCTCCACCTCCGGAGGCATGGCAAGCTGTCATGGCCGCCACCAACGCCAACACTCAGATGCTTTTGCAACTCTTGCAAGAGCGCAACCAAGGAAATCAAGGCCAATGCAACAATCAAGCTCAGTTTGCTACCCTCAATCAGTTCCTCGCAAACCAGCCAAAGTCCTTTAGTAACTGTGTCGAGGCCGCAGACGCCGATGACTGGCTCGTGGATATCTGCAAACATTTTGAGTGTAGCAATGTCAGGCCAGAGGACTTTGTGAAGTTTGCTTTGTTATAACTCAAAGACCAAGCTGCTGAGTGGTATCGACAATACAAAGATTCCAGAAGAGGTCATGTGATTACCTGGGATGATTTCCGCCGAGACTTCAAAGCTCACCACATTCCACAAAGTGTTGCTGAGAGTAAGCGCGAGGAGTTCCGCAATCTCAAGCAAGACAGCATGTCTGTTTACCAGTACAACATCCTGTTTCAGAGGCTCGCTCGCTTCGCTAAATAAGACGCCCTGATGATAAGAGCATGATTTATCAATTCAGAGGTGGCCTCAGAGAAGATCTGCAACTAGCTCTTGTGCTTTTTGAGCCGACCAAGTATGATGAATTCTACAACGTGGCACTAAAGCAAGAAGCCGCTCAACTCAAGTGCGATGGATCTAAGAAGAGAGTCAGGGATGCACCTCAATCGTCTTCTTCATCTCTAGTGGCAGCTAAGCAACAAATGTTGGAAATATGCCCTAGAGGCAATAATAAATTAGTTATTATTATATATTTCATTGTTCATGATAATCGTTTATTATCCATGCTAGAATTGTATTGATAGGAAACTCAGATACATGTGTGGATACATAGACAACACCATGTCCCTAGTAAGCCTCTAGTTGACTAGCTCGTTGATCAATAGATGGTTACGGTTTCCTAACCATGGACATTGGATGTCGTTGATAACGGGATCACATCATTAGGAGAATGATGTGATGGACAAGACCCAATCCTAAGCCTAGCACAAAGATCGTGTAGTTCGTATGCTAAAGCTTTTCTAATGTCAAGTATCATTTCCTTAGACCATGAGATTGTGCAACTCCCGGATACCGTAGGAGTGCTTTGGGTGTTCCAAACGTCACAACGTAACTGGGTGGCTATAAAGGTTCACTACAGGTATCTCCGAAAGTGTCTGTTGGGTTGGCACAAATCGAGACTGGGATTTGTCACTCCGTGAAAACGGAGAGGTATCTCCGGGCCCACTTGGTAGGACATCATCATAATGTGCACAATGTGATCAAGGAGTTGATCACGGGATGATGTGTTATGGAACGAGTAAAGAGACTTGCCGGTAACGAGATTGAACAAGGTATCGGGATACCGACGATCGAATCTCGGGCAAGTATCGTACCGCTAGACAAAGGGAATTGAATACGGGATTGATTGAATCCTTGACATTGTGGTTCATCCGATGAGATCATCGTGGAACATGTGGGAGCCAACATGGGTATCCAGATCCCGCTGTTGGTTATTGGCCGGAGAGTTGTCTCGGTCATGTCTGCATGGTTCCCGAACCCGTAGGGTCTACACACTTAAGGTTTGATGACACTAGGGTTATAGGGAATAGATATACGTGGTTACCGAATGTTGTTCGGAGTCCCGGATGAGATCCCGGACGTCACGAGGAGTTCCGAAATGGTCCGGAGGTAAAGATTTATATATGGGAAGTCCTGTTTTGGTCGCCGGAAAAGTTTCGGGTTTTATCGGTAATGTACCGGGACCACCGGGAGGGTCTCGATGGTCCACCAAGTGGGGCCACCAGCCCCGGAGGGCTGCATGGGCCAAGTGTGGGAGGGGACCAGCCCCAGGTGGGCTGGTGCGCCCCTCCCCCACAAGGGCCCAAGGCGCCTAGGGTTTGGGGAGGGGGCGCCTCCACCTAGCTTGGGGGGGGGGCAAGTTTCCCCTGTCCCCCCCTTGGCCGCCACCCTAGATGGGTTTGGGGCTGCCACACCCCTTGGGGTGGAAACCCTAAAGGGGGCGCACCCCCTCCCTCTCCCCTATATATACTTGAGGACATTGGGGCTGCCAACACATGAGTTTTGACCTCTCCATGGCGCAGCCCTGCCTCTCTCCCTCCTCCTCTCCCGCGGTGCTTGGCGAAGCCCTGCAGGATTGCCGCACTCCTCCACCACCACCACGCCGTCGTGCTGCTACTGGATGGAGTCTTCCCCAACCTCTCCTTCTCCCCTTGCTGGATCAAGGCGTAGGAGACGTCACCGGGCTGCACGTGTGTTGAACGCGGAGGTGCCGTCCGTTCGGCACTAGGATCTCCGGTGATTTGAATCACAACGAGTACGACTCCATCAACCCCGTTCACTTGAACGCTTCCGCTTAGCGATCTACAAGGGTATGTAGATGCACTCTCCTTCCCCTCGTTGCTAGATTACTTCATAGATTGATCTTGGTGATGCGTAGAAAATTTTGAATTTCTGCTACGATCCCCAACAGTGGCATCATGAGCTAGGTCTATGCGTAGTTTCTATGCACGAGTAGAACACAAAGCAGTTGTGGGCATTGATATTGTCAATTTACTTGCCGTTACTAGTCTTATCTTGATTCGGCGGCATTGTGAAGCGGCCCGGACCGACCTTACACGTACTCTTACGTGAGACTGGTTCCACCGACTGACATGCACTAGTTGCATATGGTGGCTAGCGGGTGTCTGTCTCTCCCACTTTAGTCGGATCGGATTCGATGAAAAGGGTCCTTATGAAGGGTAAATAGAAATTGGCCATATCACGTTGTGGTTTTCGCATAGGTAAGAAACGTTCTTGCTAGAAACCTATAGAAGCCATGTAAAAACTTGCAACAACAATTAGAGGACGTCTAACTTGTTTTTGCAACATATGCCTTGTGATGTGATATGGACAAAAGGATGTGATGAATGATATATGTGATGTATGAGATTGATCATGTTCTTGTAATAGGAATCACGACTTGCATGTCGATGAGTATGACAACCGGCAGGAGCCATAGGAGTTGTCTTAATTTATTTATGACCTGCGTGTCAACATAAACGTCATGTAATTACTTTACTTTATTGCTAAAGCGTTAGCCATAGTAGTAGAAGTAATAGATGACGAGACAACTTCAAGAAGACACGATGATGGAGATCATGATGATGGAGATCATGGTGTCATGCCGGTGACAACGATGATCATGGAGCCCCGAAGATGGAGATCAAAAGGAGCAAAATGATATTGGCCATATCATGTCACTATTTGATTGCATGTGATGTTTATCATGTTTTACATCTTATTTGCTTAGAACGACGGTAGCTTAAATAAGATGATCCCTCGTAATAATTTCAAGAAAGTGTTCCCCCTAACTGTGCACCGTTGCGAAGGTTTGTTGTTTCAAAGCACCACGTGATGATCGGGTGTGATAGATTCTAACATTCGAATACAACGGGTGTAAGCCAGATTTACACACGCAATACACTTAGGTTGACTTGACGAGCCTAGCATGTACATACATGGCCTCGGAACACGGAAGACCGAAAGGTCGAGCATGAGTCGTATAGAAGATACGATCAACATGAAGATGTTCACCGATGTTGACTAGTCCGTCTCACGTGATGATCGGACACGGCCTAGTTGACTCGGATCATGTTTCACTTAGATGACTAGAGGGATGTCTATCTGAGTGGGAGTTCATTAAATAATTTGATTAGATGAACTTAATTATCATGAACATAGTCTAAATTGTCTTTGCAAATATGTTGTAGATAAATAGCTCATGTTGTAGCTCCCTGTTTCAATACGTTCCTAGAGAAAGACCAAGTTGAAAGATATTGTAAGCAATGATGCGGACTAGGTCCGTAGTCTGAGGAGTGTCCTCACTGCTACACAGAAGGCTTACGTCTTTGATGCACCACTCGATGTGCAAACCCCTACAACGTCGTCTGTGGATGTTGTGAACACCTGACAGACACATCCTGATGACTACTTGATAGTTTAGTGCACCATACTTTACGGCTTAGAATCGGAATTCCAATGACGTTTTGGACGCCAAAGAACATATGAGATGTTCCAAGAGCTGAAATTGGGATTTCAGGCTCATGCCCGTGTTGAGAGGTGTGAGACCTTTGACAAGTTCTTTTGCCAACAAGATGGAGGAGAATAGCTCATCTAGTGAGCATGTGCTCAGAATGTCTGGGTGCTCCAACCACTTAATTCAAGTGGGAGTTAAACTTCCAGATAAGATAGTGATTGATAGAAGTTCTCTAGCCACTATCACTAAGCTACTAGATCTTCGTGATGAACTATGACATGCAAGGGATGGAGTTGATCCCGGAGCTGTTCGCGGTGCTTAAGACCGCAAAAGGTAGAAATCAAGAAGGAGCATCAAGTGTTGATGGTTTAACAAGACCAATGGTTTCAAGAAGGGCAAGGGCTAGAAGGGAAACTTCATGGATGGCAAACCAGTTGCCGCTCCAGTGAAGGAACCCAAGGTTGAACCCAAACCTGAGACTACGTGCTTCTATTGTAAGGGGAACGGTCACTGGTAGCGGAATTACCCCAAATGCATGGTAGATAAGAAGGCTGGCAACTTCAAAGTATATACGTGTTATTAATGTGTACCTCACTAGTACTCCTGGTAGCACCTGGGTATTGGATACCGGTTCAGTTGCTATTACTGGTGACTTGAAGCAAAAGCTACGGACTAAACGGAGACTGGCTAAGGGCGAGGTGACGATGTGTGTTGGAAGTGTTTCCAAAGTTGATGAGATCACCATTGCACGCTCCATCTGCCTTCGGGATTAGTATTGAACCTAGATAAATGTTATCAGGTGTCTGCGTTGAGCATGAATATGATTAGATCATGTTCATTGCAATACGGTCATTCATTTAAGTTAGAGAATAATGGTTATTCTGTTTACATGAATGATACCTTTCATGGTCATGCACCCTATGTGAATGGTTCATTGAATCTCGGTTGTGGTAATACACGTGTTCACGCCAAAAGATGTAGAGTTAATAATGATAGTACCACTTTCTTGTGGCACTGCCGCTTAGGTCATATTGGCATAAGATGCATGAAGAAACTCCATGTCGTTGGATGTTTGGAGTCACTTGATTTTGAATCGCTTGACACATGCGAGCCATGCCTCATGGGCAGGATGACTAAGACCCCATTTTCAGGTACAATGAAACGGGCAAGTGACTTGTTGGAAATCATACATGTTGATGCATGTGATCCAATGAGGATTGAAGCGTGCGGTGGATATCGCTATTTTCTCATGTTCACTAACGATTTGAGTAGATATAGGTATATTTACTTAATGAAGCACAAGTCTGAAACGTTTGAAAAGTTCAAGCGATTTCAGAGTGAAGTTAAGAATCATCATAACAATAAGATCATGTTCCTACGATCCGATCAAAAGGGGATTTTCTGAGTTATGAGTTTGGCAAATCACTTAAGACATTGTGGAATTGTTTCACAATTGAAGCCACCTGGAACACCGCAGTTGTAATGGTGTGTCCGGAAGTCTTAATCGAACCCTATGAGATATGGTGCGATCTATGATGTCTCTTACCAATCTACCGTTTTCATTTTGAGGTTATGCGTTAGAGACAGCTGCATTCACTTTAGATAGGACACCATCTAAGTCCGTTGAGACGGCGTCGTATGAACATTGGTTTGGTAAGAAACCAAAGTTGTCGTTTCTTAATGTTTGGGGCTGCGATGCTTAAGGCTTCAGCCGGAGAAGCTCGAACCCAAAGCGGACAAACACATCTTCATAGGATACCCAAAGGTGAAAGTAGGGTATACCTTCTATCTCAGATCCGAGGGCAAATTGTTTGTCGCTAAGAACGGGTCCTTTCTCGAGAAGGAGTTTCTCTCGAAAGAATTGAGTGGGAGGAAGATAGAACTTGATGAGGTTGTCGAACCTTTATTTCAACCAGAGAGTGATGCAACATAGAAAGATGTTTTCTGTGGAGCCTACGTCTGTTGAATAGGAAGTTAATGATAGTGATCATGAAGCTTCGGATCAAGTTTCTATCGAACCTCGTAGGTCTACAAGGATATGTACTACTCCTAAGTGGTATGGTAATCCTTTCTTAGATATCATGTTGTTAGACAACAATGAACCTACGAGCTATGGAGAAGCGATGGTGGGCCCGTATTCCGACAAATGGTTAGAAGCCATGAAATCCGATATAGGATCCATGTATGGACTTTGGTGGACTTGCCCGTTGATCGGCAAGCCATCAAGATAAATGGATCTTTGAGAAGAAGACGGACGTGGGCGGTAATGTTACCTTCTATGAAGCTCGACTTGTGGGAAAGAGTCTTTTCACAAGTTCAAGGAGTTGACTATGATGAGAATTTCTCACCCGTAGCGATACTTAAGTCCGTCGGAATCATGTTAGCATTAGCTGTATTTTTCGATTATGAAATCTTACAGATGGATGTCAAAACAAGTTTTCTTACCAGTTTTCGTAAGAAAAAGTTGTATGCGATACAATAAAAGGTTTTGTCGATCCTAAGGATGCTAAAAGGTATGCTGGCTCCAGCGATCCTTCTATGGACTAGAGCAAGCATCTCGGAATCGGAATATATGCTTTGACGGAGTAATCAAAGCTTTTAGGTTTATACAATGTTTGTTAGAAACTTGTATTTACAAGAAAGTGAGTGGGAGCACTACAATATTTCTGATAAGTATATGTGGATGACATATTGTTGATCTGAAATAATGTAGAATTTCTGGAAAGCATAAACGGTTGTTTGAAGAGTGATTTTCAAAGGAAGACCTGGATAAAGCTGCTTACATATTGGGCATCAAGATCTATAGAAATAGATCAAGATGCCTGATGATACTTTCAAAGAACGCACACCTTGACATGTTTTTGAAAGAGTTCAAAATAGATCAGTCAAAGAAGGGGTTCTTACCTGAGTTGTAAGGTCTGAAGTTGAGTAAGACTCAAAGATTGACCACGGCAGAAGAAAGAGGAAGGACGAAGGTCGTCCCCTATGCTCTTGTCATAGGCTCTATACGGAATGCCATGCTGAGTACCGCACCTGATGTGTGCCTTGCCACATGTCTGGCAAGAGGGTACAAAGGTGATCTAGGAGTAGATCACCAGATAGCGGTCAAAATTATCCATAGAGGAATAAGGAAATGTTTCTCGGTTATGGAGGTGATAAAGAGTTCGACGTAAAGAGTTACGTCGATGCAAGCTTAACACCTATCCGGATAGCTCTAAGTAGAGATACCGGATACGTATAATGGAGCAACCATTTGGAATAGCTCCAAGTGGAACGTGGTAGCAACATCTACGATATGACATAAAGTTTTGTGAAGTACATAGGGATCTGAATATGGCAAGACCCGTTGACTACAACCTCTCTCACAAGCATAACATGATCAAACCCAAAACTCATTGAGTATTAATCACATAGTGATGTGAACTAGATTAGTGACTCTAGTAAACTCTTTGGATGTTGGTCACATGGCGATGTGACCTGTGAGTGTTAATCACATGGCGATGTGAACTAGATTATTGACTCTAGTGCAAGTGGGAGACTGTTGGAAATATGCCATAGAGGCAATAATAAATTAGTTATTATTATATATTTCATTGTTCATGATAATCGTTTATTATCCATGCTAGAATTGTATTGATAGTAAACTCAGATACATGTGTGGATACATAGACAACACCATGTCCCTAGTAAGCCTCTAGTTGAATAGCTCGTTGATCAATAGATGGTTATGGTTTCCTGACCATGGACGTTGGATGTCGTTGATAACGGGATCACATCATTAGGAGAATGATGTGATGGACAAGACCCAATCCTAAGCCTAGCACAAAGATCGTGTAGTTCGTATGCTAAAGCTTTTCTAATGTCAAGTATCATTTCCTTAGACCATGAGATTGTGCAACTCCCGGATACCGTAGGAGTGCTTTGGGTGTGCCAAACGTCACAACGTAACTGGGTGGCTATAAAGGTTCACTACAGGTATCTCCGAAAGTGTCTGTTGGGTTGGCACGAATCGAGACTGGGATTTGTCACTCCGTGTAAACGGAGAGGTATCTCTGGGCCCACTCGGTAGGACATCATCATAATGTGCACAATGTGATCAAGGAGTTGATCACGGGATGATGTGTTACGGAACGAGTAAAGAGACTTGCCGGTAACGAGATTGAACAAGGTATTGGGATACCGACGATCGAATCTCGGGCAAGTATCGTACCGCTAGACAAAGGGAATTGAATACGGGATTGATTGAATCCTTGACATCGTGGTTCATCTGATGAGATCATCGTGGAACATGTGGGAGCCAACATGGGTATCCAGATCCAGCTGTTGGTTATTGGCCGAAGAGTTGTCTCGGTCATGTCTGCATGGTTCCCGAACCCGTAGGGTCTACACACTTAAGGTTCGATGACGCTAGGGTTATAGGGAATAGATATACGTGGTTACCGAATGTTGTTCGGAGTCCCGGATGAGATCCCGGACGTCACGAGGAGTTCCGGAATGGTCTGGAGGTAAAGATTTATATATGGGAAGTCCCATTTTGGTCGCCGGAGAAGTTTTGGGTTTTATCGGTAATGTACCGGGACCACCGGGAGGGTCTCGATGGTCCACCAAGTGGGGCCACCAGCCCCGGAGGGCTGCATGGGCCAAGTGTGGGAGGGGACCAGCCCCAGGTGGGCTGGAGCGCCCCCCCCCCACAAGGGCCCAAGGCGCCTAGGGTTTGGGGAGGGGGCGCCTCCACCTAGCTTGGGGGGGGGGGGCAAGTTTCCCCTCTCCCCCCTTGGCCGCCACCCTAGATGGGTTTGGGGATGCCGCACCCCTTGGGGTGGAAACCCTAAAGGGGGCGCACCCCCTACCTCTCCCCTATATATACTTGAGGACATTGGGGCTGCCAACACATGAGTTTTGACCTCTCCATGGAGCAGCCCTGCCTCTCTCCCTCCTCCTCTCCCGCGGTGCTTGGCGAAGCCGTGCAGGATTGCCGCGCTCCTCCACCACCACCACGCCGTCGTGCTGCTGCTGGATGGAGTCTTCCCCAACCTCTCCTTCTCCCCTTGCTGGATCAAGGCGTAGGAGATGTCACCGGGCTGCACGTGTGTTGAACGCGGAGGTGCCGTCCGTTCGGCACTAGGATCTCCGGTGATTTGAATCACGACGAGTACGACTCCATCAACCCCGTTCACTTGAACGCTTCCGCTTAGTGATCTACAAGGGTATGTAGATGCACTCTCCTTCCCCTCGTTGCTAGATTACTCCATAGATTGATCTTGGTGATGCGTAGAAAATTTTGAATTTCTGCTACGATCCCCAACAGCAAAAGTTCTGGTTTCCTCTCCCTCCTCCATTCCGTCAGCCTTATCAGCAGAAGAGTAAAGGTGGCAATGGATCTTCCCACCCACCCAACCCAGGCTATCAGAACAAATCTCCGTCTCATGCTCCAAGGTCAAGTGATCCTTATCACCGGCCGCTCTCAGAGGTTACGTGCAACAAGTGTCAGCAGAAAGGGCACTATGCAAACAAATGCTTCAACCAAAGGCGCCTTCCGCCTCCTCCTCCTGTGAGATCTGCCAGCAATGCAGTGGTCAAGCATAATCCCAAGTTTGCAAAGGTCAACATGATGAACGCAGCTCAGACAGAGGACTCCTCAGAAGTGATCATGGGTAATCTTCCTGTTAATGATATTCCTGCAAAAGTTCTTTTTGACACTGGTGCATCACTCAGTTTCATATCAAGACCATTTGCATCAAAGCATGAGTTGGCTTTCCAAGTTTTTCCTAGTCTGTTAGCAGTTGTCTCACCGGGTAAACGCATGAACGCTAACTCCATGGTTTCGAATGTGTCTATCAAGATGGGCGACTATAAGTTTCTGTCTTCTCCTATTGTTCTTGGTGACTCACACTACAAAAAAATACACTTCCGTGATGATACGTGTTTGTCACAGTAGGTCGCGTTTTCTGTCATGCATGTACATCCATGACAAATTTATGACAGAATCAAGATAATCATACCTGTGCTGTCGTAGAAGTGTTCCATTACATTACCAAAATTATCATCACGGAAGTGTCCACTTCCATGACGACAAATCGCGCGTCACAGAAGTGCTTTCATCAAGGGTGACCGACACGTGGCATCCACCGTAATGGAACGCCGTTAAGCTATCGGGTCAGGTTTTGGATCCGATAACCCGTTAACAGCCCCGACCAATGGGGATTTTCCACGTGTAAAATCATCATTGGCTGGAGGAAACACGTGTCGGCTCATCGTTGGGACAGATGTCAACCACTCATTGAACGGAAGGCGCCGATGATACGTCGACACATGGCACGACCCAACAGAGGCCCATTCCTGTGAAAAGGCCGGCCCGTTTGACTTGGTCAAAAGCTGGCGGGCCGACCCATGGAAAGTCTGTTAACGGCCTGTTCGAATATAGCCCATTTACAGCCCGCCAACCCAAGGTCCATTACGCCCTATCCGAATTAGGCCAAGTAGCGTCATCTAGGCCATCCAATATGATTCTAGCCTGTTTTCACTTCTGGCCCATGACGTCTTTCGGCCCATATGAGGCCCTATGTAACTCTTGGCCTACTAACGACCCGTGGTGAAACTGGCCCATAGTGAACAGTGTATCACTTTACACCCATTAACGGCCCGTGGTGAAACTGGCCCGTAATGAACAGTGTATCACTTTATGCCCATTAACGACCCGTTATTCCGTTGGGCCGTTTCCAGCCCATGTTATCTTTCGGCCTTCTTAGAGCCCATTTATTCTTGGGCTCATTTCCAGCAATCGTTTACTTATGGCCCGTTACTGTCATTTTCTGCTTGTGGGCCAAATTCATCCCGTGGTTACAGTCGGCCCGTTTGTGGTCCATTAATACGTTGGGCCGATTTCATAGCGTCATCAATTACGGCCTATTAATGATGGCCCATTATGGTCGGCCCATGAACGGATGATTCCAACTCTAGCCCGTTTACGGCTATAATGCGGTCTGTTTGGCCCATGTTTGGCCAATCAATTATACGGCCCGTATAAGGCCCATTGATAATACGGCCCACAGAAGGCCCATTGTTTCTATGAGGCCCATTGTTTCTATGATCGATGTATTTCAACTTGAAGTTGAGACTCAAGAAGACGAACTGATTCAGGTAGCGAGTTCGAAGAGCTTGTGCCAGCAGTAGGGCCAGTAACTTGAACACTACATCAAGACAGGACTTTTGGGTTCCCTCACTGTCGTCAAGATAGTTTTTATCAGCTTTCTTGGAGACCAACAGGGATGTCTCACTATCTTGAACCTTATCTGCATTACTTCCTTTACCATTGGATAACATGGTACTGTTCTCCAATATTTTGTCTGCATTCTAAAAGAGAAACAAGCAGACACATCACATGTTTACCATGTTGTATATGAAACTCATTTTGGTAAATGAGTTCAGTAGTAAAGTGGACAGGATAACAGCTTGAAACAAACATATATCTATGTACCATGGTCACTTTATGGTCTATATCATTCTAGTTTTTGTTGCCAAATCAAGATAGAGACACAGTTCAAATAATATTTGTTCAAGACAAAGCAGAATAGACAGAATATAAGTGTGGTAACTATAGAGCAATAACAACACTTGTAATGTGCATGACATGAGAACATAATTGTTTATTCAATTGAAACTGAAATCAACATAGAGCAAGTTACAACAGCAAACCAGTTAAAGAAACAGGTTTAAAACATACCTGTTGCGCCATTGGAGTTTCAATTCCATCCTTCAAATTTGAAAATAGTTGGTATGAGTAAATACAGTCATGCAAGAGCAAAGGAGTATGAACCATAGCTACAGAACCTGACCTGAGAACAAATCTTCTTCTCCTTTAAGCGTTGAATTGGGATTCGGAGTGGTGGTCCTCGTGCTTTGGGCACTATAGTTCCCTTATTAACTGCTCGTGTTTGGGTGCTCTGTGGCGGAGACGGTGCTGTGTCAACTGGAACTGGGTTACTATTTGCCGGGGTTGGGGTTAGAAGGGGTGTAGCTGGTTCTCTGTCCAACTGGGTAGGGGTACAATCTGCGAGAGTCTGGGTTATGTGTGGTGGATCTGGTCCTTGGGCAAGTACAACCGTGGTTCTATCTGCATCAACTGGTAGCACTATCTTTTCTGAAGACCGTATTGTTACTCCCTTAGATAATGCCATCACGCTCTCCAGTTCAAATGGCTGATAAACAAGAAAAGTAATTGAAAGTATAGACATTGTATGATAGACAGGTGCAAGGGATAGTGGGGAATAAAAGAGGGCATGAAATAATTCATATTTATGTTGTCTAACCAAACAGGATAGCATGACACAATTTCACATATATGATGGCTAACTAAACAGGATAGCATGACACAATTTCACATTATGATGGCTAACTAAAAAGATGGAAAGACATAGTTCAAAATATGAGACTATGTAAACAGGATGACATGACATAACTATATAATGTGTTTATTAAATAGGTTGGCATGCCATAATTCACATACATTCACGGATAGAATGCCATAATTCAAAATATGATGACTGTAAACACTAAATAGGATGAGATGATATAACTATATGATGTCTTTATTAAATGGGTTGCCATGCCATAATTCAGATAGATGATGTGTATGTACTATGTAAACATGATGGCATGATATAATTCAAATATATGATTTATATAGTAAGCAAGTAAGCAGATGGCAATCCATATATGATGTAAAAACTAAGCAATGCAAGACAACATGCATGACATGGGTAATATAACCCTGCCAAGTTTGAGCATAGACCTCAGGGGGAAAATAGGACTGGTCATCAGTCTCTGAATCCTCCTCTGAGGAGCTCTCTGTAACCAGCAAGATGTCTGCTTCAGTAGGTAGCATTGTCTGCTCTGAATACCTTGTTTTCATTCCAGATACTTCCATCACCGCTTCAAATGTCTGGTGCACAAGAAGAGTAGTTTAATATACAAACATTGTCGACAAATGGAACACGTAATACAAAAAAATGATAGCATGATATAATTCACATACATGATGATTGATTAAACAGCATGGCATTGCATAATTCACATATATAATGCCTTTGCAACAAGATAGCATTGTATAATTCACATATATAATGTCTTGCAACAAGATGGCAATGCATAATTCACATATATGGTAATTAGACACTGAATAGGTGGCATTCACACAAAGCATGTCTAAACTAATCAAATGACATAGCAATGCGAGACACCATACGCACGATATGAGCAACATAACCCTGTCAAGTTAGAGCATACACCTTGGGGGGGATAGGACTAGTCATCTGTCTCTGAATCCTCCTCTGTGGAGCTATCTGTAACCAGCGAGATATGCGCTTCGTCACATAGCATAGTCTGCTCTGAAGACCTTGTTTTCACTCCAGAATTTGCCATCACTGTGTCAAATGGCTGATGCACACGAAGAGCAGTTGAATGTAATAACATTGTTGACAAATGTAATATGTAAAGAAAAAAAGGATGGCCTGATATATTTTACATATAAGATGACTGGCTAAGCAGGATGGCATTGCAAAATTCACATATATGATTCCTGGCTAAACAAGATGGCGTTGCATAATTCACATAAACGATGAATAAACTAAACAGATGGCATTCGCACAAAGGATGTCTAAACTAAGCAGATGACATATTTGATGTATAAAGTAAGCAATGCAAGACACCATATGCATGATATAACCAACATCAGCATGCCAAGTTAGAGTGAAGACCTCAGGGGGTAAATAGAAGTTGTCTTCTCCTTCTGAATCCCCCTCAGAATAGATATCTTCCTCTCAATTACAACCAAATATCACAGCAACCACCTGGTCTGATAGACGACCCCTCTATCAACATAGAACGACATAAAATGCCGCTTACAATACAACACGCGACCCACGCGAGGGCTCGCACCCAAAGGATGGCGCAACAAGATCCATCTATGGACCACGCAAGCGCGCCCCAGCATACAATGCAACACAACAAGCATCAGAATAATGCGGTACACCCAGTTATAGGGGTGCCGCACACCCCCTATGTTTCACCGATGAGGTGCTGGACCATGAATTTCCAGAGGGATTCAAGCCCGTAAACATAGAGGCATACGATGGGACAACAGACCCTGGGGTTTGGATTGAGGACAATATCCTTCATATCCATATGACTCGAGGAGGTGATCTCCATGCCATTAAATACTTACCCCTCAAGCTCAAAGGGCCAACTCGTCACTGGCTCAAAGGCATCCCCGAAAGCTCCATTGGAAGTTGGGAAGAGCTTGAAGACGCCTTTCGGGCAAATTTTCAAGGAACTTATGTCCGACCTCCAGATGCGGACGATTTGAGTCATATAACTCAACAGCCCGGAGAGTCAGCCCGAAAGCTTTGGAACATGTTTCTCACTAAAAAGAACCAGATTGTCGACTGTCTAGACGCTAAAGCCTTGGCAGCTTTCAAGCATAGTGTCCGTGATGAATGGCTCACCAGACACCTCGGCCAAAACAAGCCGAGAACGATGGCCGCATTAACAAACCTCATGACCGGCTTTTGCGCGGGTGAGGATAGCTGGCTAGCCAGATGCAGCACCAGCGACCCCAGTACATCTGAAGTTAGAGATGGAAACGGGAAATCACAGCGCAACAGCAATAGCAAACGCCGGAATAAAGAAGACAGCACGAAGGGCACGTCAGTAAATGCTGGATTCAAAAGCTCCCGGCCAGGTCAAAAGCCGCCTACTAAAGGCACCAGGGATGAACCGTCCAGCCTCAACAAAATTCTGGACCAGGTATGTCAGATACATAGTACCCCTAGCAAGCCCGCTAATCATACCCACAGAGATTGTTGGGTCTTCAAGCAGTCCGGCAAGCTCAACGCCGTACACAAGGGGGAGGATACACCAAGTGAAGAAGAGGACGAGCCTCCCAAGCAAGACACTGGGGAACAAAAGAAATTCCCACCAGAAGTCAAAATAGTAAATGTACTACACATGATCAAGGAAAAAACAATGCGGCACCCCCAGGAAAATATACCCAAGTGCCTGTCACCGTGAAGTCCTGCCAATGGTCGTCTCAACCGATCATTTTCGACCATCGCGATTACTCAGCAAGTATCCGACGCGCAGGATGGGCGGCCTTGGTATTAGACCTAGTAATTGGCGGATATCACTTCACACGAGTCTTGATGGATGGCAGCAGTAGCCTAAACCTAATATACCAGGATACAATCCGCGTGATGGGGTTAGACCCAACACAAATTCGCCATAGCAATACTACCTTCAAAGGAGTAACGCCAGGCCCAGGGGCTCGTTGTACGGGCTCCCTCCTACTACAAGTTATATTCGGCTCCCCCGATAACTTCCGTAGCGAGCATTTAACCTTCCACATCGCTCCGTTTCAAAGTGGCTATCAAGCACTGCTCGGGCGCGAAGCTTTCGCTCACTTTAATGCAATACCACACTACGCCTCCCTCACACTCAAGATGCCCGGTCCACGCGGCATCATTTCAGTGCACGGAAATATCAAGCGATCTCTGCGCGCCGAAGAGAGTGAGGCTGCCTTGGCAGCCACACACTAAAGGCGCCCGAACTAGCCAAAGCGCCTCATAGGTCGTCAAGACCTCAGACACAACTAATCGAGTCCGGCGCCGCTACTTATACCGAATAAATGGTCACACCCCTACTTACAAGGGGCTCAACGCGTGCGGACATGTGGCCATTCCTCCTCATTTTAAATTATGCATATCTTTTTTGCACGACAACCTTTTTCACCTAAATTCCTCTCTTTTACAGACGATCATCGTGCCACACCCGTCCAGGATACGGCACAACGGAGACACAGGCGCAGACGTGCAGCAGGGACCCACTCCAAGGATTCTTTTTAGATTAAGACCCTGCGTAAACCTTTTTTACTGTCTCTTGTTGATACATATCCACCGTTGAGAAGGATGCTGACGTCTTGGCATGTGGCCACGCCAGACCAATGCACGTACCTGGACATAAGGGGCTTCTCACGAAGGCCATTATTTAGGCCCGGTTTACACCACAAAGACCGAATACCTTAGGGAGTGTTCGACGTCGCGAGTTTGGCCCTATATGCATCAGCTCCGAATCATTGTCTTTGGTCAAATGTTGGGTTTGCCCGACTCCTGTGTTTTGGTGCCTTACGTTCCGCTTTACCGGCTAAGGTAGCACCAGGAGAACCACTGCGATTGTGCCCTGGTTCATCCGGACGAGCACCTCAGTAGAGAAAGCCGAAAACTGACTGTCATGATCTAGCGCGAGACTGGTCAACCACTCGATGGCCCATGGGAATGTT